>NW_020664549.1:256154-389063 GCF_002925995.2 Terrapene triunguis | reverse complement strand
TATGGGTCCCTTCCCCCTTGCGGGTGGGCGAGGTCTCCCCGGCTCACTCACGGAATTGGCGGTGGCCGGTGAAGTTGGGTGGGTTTGGGGCTCCGGGGGTAAGGTCCCGTAGGAGCGGGTTTAAAGGTCCCTACTAATCAAGGGTCTATCCATTCAGGCAAACCCTGCATTCCCAAACTGTATCTTGAATAGTGCTGGATCTTTGGGACAGGCTGTTGATCTGAATAAAAGGTAAGTGTAGCTGGGGATTGAGGGAGCGGAGGAAGGGAAGTGAGTCAATCAGTTTTCTTCACCCCCAGATACTTTTACTAAGAGAAACTTTGGCTCCGTGGATAACTCCCACAGCATCTAATGAAAGTAGTCTGACTCAAGGGAGGCAGACAGCAGGAAAAACCCAGTGAACTGTCTTTAAAGTGTCTTTAATCTCTAAATTGCATTGCTATAAAGTCAGTTGACATTTAACCGCCTCCCCAAAACCAAAACAAGACAAAACAATAAAAAAACTTGATAGGGTGAAGGAAGCAGAAAAAAAAAATCTTGATTGAAACAAAGATTCTGTAAGATAGCTACAAGCTTGGAATTAATCAGGTTTCCCAGTAGGTGAAAATTCACTTAAGTGGTGATATTCTCCTGCTGCTCTGTAGGTTTCATGGCAAAACCCAGATCTTCAAAGCAGAAGACACTGATTCCCTGACAAAGATCTTATTTAGAATGCTGCCCAGTGACTGGTGTAGATTTAATCCCTCGGACAGCCCATGGAAGCTGCAGCAATGGAGTGACAGCTGCTCAGTCTGTCATTACTGACATGATGCATTTTGATGAGGTTAGGCCTGTTGTTTGCTTCAGCCAATCACAGATCAGCTTTTCTAGGAAAAGTCAGGCTTTTGTAAAAGCATAATACATCTTTACAAATCAGTGGATTTATTTTATTGGTGTGGTTTTAAAACCTGGGAGGAATATATTGTTCATGGAAGGTGCTGAGTTGACAGTAATGGGAAATTTGTTTACAGGACAGGTAGCGCAGAGGCAATGCAAGCTTCTCTTGTCATGAGGTAGTGTATGTAGCTGTGTAAGCTACAGTTTGGTTTCCTGTCTCCTTTAACTTTCTAGATGTCTGTTTTCTGCTGGAAGCAGCTGCCATTTTGGGTTCAGTTCAGATGCAGCATGTTGCAAAGGCGACAGGCACACTGTGCTCTCTCTCCTGGAGACTTTACTTCTGTTCTTTCTCATGCTGTTGTTTCCCCTCAGTTTAAAATAGAATAAAAGTCATTCAGATTGGAAATATGTGCTCTCTATGTCTGGTTAAATACACCTCTACCCCGATATAACCAGGAGCACTGCCAGCTTTTTTGCCGCCCTAGGCAGTGGAAGGTCCCGACCCCGAAATGCCGCCGACGACCGGGGCGGCCAAAGATCCGGCCGCCGCACCCCAAATGTTAGCGCCCTAGGCGACCACCTAGGTCGCCTAATGGGTTGCGCCGGCCCTGGATATAATGCTGTCCTCAGGAGCCAAAAAATCTTACCGCGTTATAGGTGAAACCGCATTATATCAAACTTGCTTTGATCCGCTGGAGCGTGCAGCCCCCCCCCACAGAGCGCTGCTTTATCGCGTTATATCCGAATTTGTGTTATATCGGGTCGCATTATATCGGGGTAAAGGTGTATAGCACCTGAGTTGGAGATGTAAGTGCGAAGTTTGGTCTCCATGACCTCATCTGTCCCTGAGACTGCCAACTTGGGTGCAGCCAGTGACTGTTTTTTGTGATACGGATACATGTCCACATGGAAATGGACCCTCGTGAGACACTTCTTACAGGCCAGCAGACTGCTATAATTTTTGTGCACTATCGACCAGGGTGATAACTGAACAAACTTACGCTTTATAACTAAGGATGAGTGTTTTATTGTTTCATGTTTCAGCGAATAATAGTGATCCTGTGGGATGAGTGGCTGACAGTGGTTCCATCTGCTGGAATCAGATGCAAATCCCGTTTACTGATGCACCCTTGTTTAGGGATGACAAGTCACTGAGGTTCAAGCTTCCTGTAAAAACAATTTAGCAACATGCATTGTTTTCATGAAGTCTGTGAGCAACTCCGACAGTGTTTAAAAAAAAACATTAGACACAGAGGAGCAGATCAAACAAAGCGTTGAGGAGTCATGTATATCTAAACACGGGAGTAGTTTCAATGGGTAAAACTCTCAAAAGTGCCTAAGTGACTTCGGCTCCTAAAGTCCATTTTCATAAGTGACTTGGGCCTAGATCTTCAAAAGGTATTTAGGGTCCTAATTTCCACTGATTTCATAGGCACCTCACTGTCAAGAATTAGGACTGGCCGCTCCACCTGCCCAGTCTCCAGGAAGTCTATGAATACAGCTGAGTCTAAGCAGGACTGCCAGATTGACCACTCTGCCTGATTGGCTGAGGAAGTCAGCCAGCCCACTCTCAAGCCCAGCATCTGATCTCTGGTAGCTTAATGCATGCCCCTGCAGTTGTGATCTCTCCTGTTTGCCTTGCTCTAGCCCTGAGCCTGCCTTGTTCCCAGCCTTGATCCAGCCCTGCTTCCCGGCTCTGACTGCTGGCTGTGATTCCTGCCTCCAGGTCCACCCCCTTGGCTCTGGTTACTGGCTTCCTGAATCCAGTGCTGACTCCTGCTCCAACCATGAGGCCTGACTGCCTATGTTGCAGTTTGTGACACTAAGATCCATTAACTTTCAATGATGTTTAGGCTCTTAAATGCCTAAGTCCCTTTTGAAAATGGGACCTAAATGTTGAAAATTTTACCTGACTTCAAAGGGACATAAACGTGCTTAACTTTAAGCACATGCTTACATACTCTGCTGGATAAAGGCCTTAATAAGGAACATGGCAGCCTATAATGTAGGCAAGAAATGGATGTAAGACACCCCTATGATTATCACCTTATTTGAACTTCTGTGCATGTCCAGCTGGTTTTGAACTTTTCCAAAGGTGTGCTTTGTCACAGCTCTGCTCTTGCTTTTCTAATGCTATTCCTGCCTGTGGGCGCAGCTCTTCTTAGTAACCATTAATCTTTTCTGACGCTGCGTGTAATAGAGGGGCCTCGGGTGTAACCTAGCACAGCAGGGATGGGAGATATTAATAATGGCCGATGGTGCATTGAACTAAAATGGAATCTACAATTCATTTTGTGACAAGAAAAATGTAATATTAAACAGTGCAATGGAATGTCCGTCCATTTCGTATAACCCATCGTAATTTAGGGTGAAATGCACTGCTGTGCAGAGCCCAGCCCAAAGCCTAAGATCTCAAAACAGGGTTCAAATGGGAGTTAAGTGGTCCATATAGGCCTTGGGCTGGCTCTCCGCTTTGGGTGACATTCCCTGTCTATGCAAGCTACTTTGGATACTGTAACCATGGGTTCCAGTACCAAAATCCCTGAGCCTTTTCTCTGATTCTCATCCAAAGTATTGCCAGCTTTTAAGATTTTACAGCAAATCTTCCAATATTTCTAGCCTGGGACTTAGGAGACCTGGCTTCAGTTCCCTGCTCTGCTACAGACTCCCTGTGTGACCTGGGCAGGGCCGGCTCTAACTTTTTTGCCGCCCCAAGTAAAAAAAAAAAAAGCCCCCCCCCGGTTAAAACCCCCCCCCCGGCCGCCCCCCCCCCCCCCCCCCCCAAAAACCCCCCCCCCCCCCCCGCCCCCCCAAAACACCCCCCCCCCCCCCCCCCAGCACTGCGCCGCCGAAACAAACAACCCCCGAGTGCCGCCCGGCCGAAACAAACAAAAAAACCCCTTGAGTGCCGCCCTGCTGAACCAAAAAAAATAAAAAAATAAAAACCCCGAGCGCCGCCCTGCCACCCAAAGATTGGCCACCCCTTACAAGGTGCCGCCCCAAGCACGTGCTTGGTCGGCTGGTGCCTGGTGCCGGCCCTGGACCTGGGGCAAGTGTTTTCGGCTACATCTACACTGCAGCTGGGGGTGTGATTTGCAGCACATGTAGACGTACCTGGGCTAGCTTTAATCTAGCTGGCTCACTAAAAATAGCACTGAGGATGTGGCAGCGCAGGCTGCACAAGTGAGGACATACCAGGGGGTCAGGTGGGCTTGTGCGGACCACAGTGCTGCATTCTCACTGCTATTTTTAGTGAGCCAGCTAGATTAAAGCTAGCCCAGGTACGTCTACATGTGCTAGCCTAGGTACATCTACATGAGCTGCAAATCACACCCCCAGCTGCAGTGTAAATGTAGTCTTAGTTTCTCTGTGCTGTATGCCTCAGTTACCCATCTGTACTATGGGGATAATAACACTCTCCTGCCTCACAGAGGTGTTGTGAGGATGAAGACATTAGACTGTGAGGTGCTCAGAGACTATGGCAATGAGGGTCACATAAGGACCATAGATAGTGTTGTGGTTAAGGCAGTGGACTGGGACATGTGTGCCTATTCTTTGCTCTACCTCTTACTGCATATGACTTTAGGTAAGTCACCACAACGCTCTCTGCCTCATTTTCCCCCCTCTGTACATTAATGCTTCCCTATGTCACAGTTAGGTACGTTCACGAATGTTGGTGAGAGCATCAGGCACCACAGTGATGAGTGCCAGAGTAAATCCTATACATGAATTAATAGATAAATACAGTTAGGTATTATTAGTGACTAAGGGTACGTCTACACTACGCGATTAATCCGAATTTAGATAATTCGAATTTGGTAAACAGGTTGTATTAATTCGATTGTATGCGGCCACACTAAGCACATTAATTCGGTGGTGTGCGTCCATGTACTGGGGCTAGCGTCGATTTCTGGAGCGTTGCACTGTGGGTAGCTATCCCATAGCTATCCCATAGTTCCCGCAGTCTCCCCTGCCCATTGGAATTCTGGGTTGAGATCCCAGTGCCTGATGGGACCAAAACATTGTCGCAGGTGGTTCTGGGTACAGCCTCACCCCTCCCTCCCTCCCCCCCTCCCTGCATGAAAGCAACGGACGGCAGACAACCATTTCGCGACTTTTTTCCTGGCTGAACGCAGCAGACTCCATACCACGGCAAGCATGGAGCCCGCTCAGCTCAAGACAGCAGTCATGAACATTGTAAATACCTCGCGCCTTATCGTACAGTTTATGCTGAACAAGAACCTTGAAAACCAGGCGGAGAGGAGCAGGCTACAGCAGCGCGGCGATGAGAGTGATGAGGATATGGACATGGAATTCTATCGAACCGCGGGACCCGGTGCTTTGGAGATCATGCTGTTAATGGGGCAGGTTATAGGCATGGAACGCCGATTCTGGGCCCAGGAAACAAGCACAGACTGGTGGGACCGCATAGTGTTGCAGGTGTGGGACGATTCCCAGTGGCTGCGGAACTTTCGCATGCGTAAGGGCACTTTCATGGAACTTTGTGACTTGCTTTCCCCTGCCCTGAAGCGCCAGAATACCAGGATGAGAGCAGCCCTCACAGTTGAGAAGCGAGTGGCAATAGCCCTGTGGAAGCTTGCAACGTCAGACAGCTACCGGTCAGTGGGGAATCAATTTGGAGTGGGCAAATCTACTGTGGGGGCTGCTGTGATACAAGTAGCCAAAGCAATCACTGAGGTGCTGCTACACAAGCTAGTGACTCTGGGGGATGTGCAGGTCATAGTGGATGGCTTTGCTGCAATGGGATTCCCTAACTGTGGTGGGGCGATAGATGGAACCCACATCCCTATCTTGGCACCGGAGCACCAGGGTACCCAGTACGTAAACCGCAAGGGGTACTTTTCAATGGTGCTGCAAGCACTGGTGGATCACAAGGGACATTTCACCGACATCAACGTGGGGTGGCCGGGAAGGGTTCATGATGCACGCGTCTTCAGGAACACTAATCTGTTTAAACGGCTGCAGCAAGGGACTTACTTCCCGGACCAGAAAATAACCGTTGGGGATGTTGAAATGCCTATCGTTATCCTTGGGGACCCAGCCTACCCCTTAATGCCATGGCTCATGAAGCCATACACAGGCAGCCTGGACAGGAGTCAGGAGCTGTTTAACTACAGGCTGAGCAAGTGCAGAATGGTGGTAGAATGTGCATTTGGCCGTTTAAAAGCGCGCTGGAGATCGCTACTAACTCGCTCTGACCTCAGCCAAAGAAATCTCCCCATTGTTATTTCTGCTTGCTGTGTGCTCCACAATCTCTGTGAAAGTAAAGGGGAGACCTTTATGGCCGGGTGGGAGGCTGAGGCAAATCGCCTGGCTGCTGATTACGCGCAGCCAGACACCAGGGCGATTAGAAGAACACACCAGGAAGCAGTGTGCATCAGAGAAGCTCTGAAAACCAGTTTCATGACTGGCCAGGCTACAGTGTGAAATTTCTGTTTGTTTCTCCCTTCATGAAAACCAGCCCCCTTCATTCTCATTCATTCTCTGTAAGCAACCCACCCTCCCCCCAGCTTTCTTTCAAAGGTAATAAAGTCACTATCGTTTAAAAATCATGTATTCTTTATTAAGTGATTATAAACATAGGGAGAGAACCAAGAAGGTAATCTGGGTGAGGTTTGGGAGGAGGATAAGAGGGAAGTCTAAGGCCACTGATCAAATTCAATATAATGACAGCCTTTTGGTTGGGCTCTCCCCTGGGGTGGAGTGAGAGGGTGCACGGAGCCTCCCCCCCCCCGCGTTCTTACACGTCTGGGTGAGGAGGATATGGAACATGGTGAGGGGGGAGGTAGGTTATACAGCGGCTGCAGCGGCAGTCTGTCATCCTGCTGCCGTTCCTGAAGCTCCACCTGAAGGTCACTGGCATCTTTCCTAAATTTAGATACAGTGTCCTTCCACTCATTCAAATGAGCTCTTTGATTGTGGGTGGATTTCATTATTTCTTTGAACATGTCGTCTCGCGTCATCTTTCTACGACGCCTTATCTGAGATCGCCTTCTGGACGCAGGAGGGAGGCTTGAAACATTTGCAGCTGCTAGAGGGAGGGTTGAAAAAAAGTAGAGAAGTTTTTAAAATGATACATTTTACAGAACAATGCTTGTACTCTTTCATGGTGAACACTATTCACATTACATAGCACATGTGATTTCAGTACAAGGTCGCATTTTCCATCTTAATATTGAGTGCCTGTGGCTTTGGTGTTAGAGATCACAGACGCAGGTCCGGGCAACAGAATTCAGCTTGCAGGCAGCCATGGTAAGCCATTGTCTTTCGGCTTCTGCGCCCTCCTTTCCAACATACCAATCAAAGCCTGTTGACTGCTGAGGTTTTCCTGTTAACCTTCAGCAGCAGAAAACAAACTAACCCATCCGCCCCCACCTCCCGCCATGAATTCCCTGGAATGCTCAATGTACCCCTCCCCGACCGCGTGGCTGGTAACAGGGAAAATCCCTGCTGAAACTAAACTAACTCATCCACCCCCCCCTCCCGCCATGAATTCCCTGGAATGATCGCTTTACCCTTCCCCCCACAGCTGGTATCAGGGAAGATCCCTGCTAGCCAAACGTGAAAAGCTCTGGGCCAATTTCCCCCCCCCCCCCGCCCCTGCGCTTGGCTAACTGCAGGGAAGGATTTCTTATCAGCCACAGGCAAACAGCCCAGTAGGAACGGCCACCTCTGTCCCCTTAATTAAGTTCCCGTATTTCAAGCAGGTTACCATGAGCGATATCACTCTCCTGAGGATTACACAGCGAGATAAAGAACGGATGTTGCTTGAATGCCAGCAAACACCGGGACCATACGCTGCCAGGCTTTGTCAGGCAATGATACCAGATTACTTGCTGCAAGCATGGCGTGGACAAGTGTCCTACCATGGAGGACGGAATAAAGCGGCACTGCCCAGAAACCTTGTGGCAAGGCTTTTGGAGTACCTCCAGGAGAGCTTCATGGAGATGTCCCTGGAGGATTTCCGCTCCATCCCCAGACACGTTAACAGACTTTTCCAGTAGCTGTACTGGCTGCGAATGCATCCCAAGTCCTCAGGGCAAAATAATCATTAAAAAACCTTGCTTTTAAACCATGTTTTATATTTTAAAAGGTAAACTCACCTGAGGTCCCTTCCATGGGGTCATGGTCTTGGCTACTGGCTTGGGAGGCTTGGGAGGGTACTTCAGTCAGGCTGAGAAAAAGCTCCTGGCTGTTGGGGAGAACGGAGTGCTGGGTGCTCTCTGCAAGATCCTGATCCTCCTCCTCCTCCTCCTCCTCTTTCCCATCCGCAGAATCCTCAGGTGTAGAGACTATCCCAGACCCGGTTTGCACGATCACAGGTGGGGTAGTGGTGGCGGCCCCCCCTAGAATTGCATTCAGCTCTGCGTAGAAGCGGCATGTCCGCGGCTCTGACCCGGAGCGACCGTTTGCCTCCTTTGTTTTTTGATAGGCTTGTCTGAGCTCCTTCACTTTCACGCGGCACTGATCTGAGTCCCTATTGTGGCCTCTCTCCATCATGCCCTTGGAGATTTTTTCAAAAGTTTTGGCATTTCGTCTCTTTGAACGAAGTTCTGCTAGCACTGAATCCTCACCCCATACAGCGATCAGATCCAGTACCTCCCGTGTGGTCCATGCTGGTGCTCTTTTTCGATTATCAGCCTGCATGGTTACCTGTGCTGATGAGCTGAGGTATCTGTGGTATCTGTGGTCACCTGTGCTCTCCACGCTGAGCAAACAGGAAATGCAATTAAAATTTTCCTGGGTCTTTTCCTGTCTACCTGGCCAGTGCATGCGAGTTCAGATTGCTGTCCAGAGCGGTCAGTGGTGCACTGTGGGATAGCTCCCGGAGGCCAATACCATCGATTTGTGGCCACACTAACCCTAATTCGGATTAACAAAATCGATTTTGACGTTACTCCGTTCGTCGAGGTGGAGTACAGAAATCGATTTAAAGGGCCCTTTAATTCGAATTAACTGGCTCTGTAGTGTGGACGGGTGAAGGGTTAATTCGGATTAACGCAGCTAAATCCGAATTAAAGTCGTAGTGTAGACCAGGCCTCAGATAAGGCGTTTCTTAGATGGAACTTGACAGTGACTCTTCTATAGCCGCCACATATCGAATGCTGCTAATGTACAATCCATTTCACATCCATAAAGGAAAAATCTCTGCTTTCCTTCCCCTTAGCCCTGACTAAAGAGCTCTTCATTGGCTCTTGCCAGATGCCAGGCTGCTAATGATAAATTGGCTCTCAGCAAGGATTCCTTATCTGTTTAGCCCAGTTCTGAGGTGTGTTAGTTTCTTTATTGAATTCTGGACTGAACGTGGAAGCGCAGGTTAATTTGCTATCAGTGGGATGTCCTTTGAAGAACAGTTTTCTTTGCCTCTTGCCCTTTCCCTGACACTCAGTCTGCCCGCTCCATTTTTCATGTCTCTTCTCTTCATGGGAATTGATTATAGATAAACGCTCATCAAAAAACAGGGCATTTTGGCAAACGCAATTATTTACCCATTGACGTTTTAATTTGTCACGCTGTGGATGCCTTCAGGATCCAGGGAAGAAGCTCCAAATGGTGTGAAGCTTGTTAACTGGCTCTCAGTGGCGAGGATTTGGAAGCCTGCAGTGCATTGAACTCTCACCATGCGTTTTGCTTTTATCAGATAAATAGCAAAATATCCCCTGATTTCACTATTTCTTGTTTCCCGCTTTATATGAGAAGTAGAAAAACAACAAAAGAACATTCAGGGAGGCAAGATGGCTGATGATGTGCTAGGCAATAGGATAGTACAAATAATAAACAATAAGGCCCTCACTGCTGTAGTATCTGACTGCCTCAGAACAACCTTGTGAGGTAGAGAAATACTTTCCCTATTTGACAGATGGGGAACTGAGGCACAGGGCAGATTAAGTGACTTGTCCAAGGTCACACAGAAAAATCTGTGGGTGAGCTGATAGTCGAACCCTTATCTCCTCAAGCCCAGATTGGTGCTCTGCCCACTAGACCATCCTTCCTACCTAAATGAGATTCAAAGCCTTTCCCCTAAGGACTGTTAGCTTAAGTTTGGACCGGGACCCAAAAAAAGACCTCTAAGGGAGCAACATTTGGTGAGGCTCCCTGCCACCACACTACCACCCTGGAATAAGCTGCAGGGCCCTCTCCCAAACCTGGGGGATCCCCAGCGATTGGCAGAAGCTCTGGTCAGCTACACGGAAGTCCCGTGCCTCTGTGCTGACTCTCATTAGCAATTATGGGTGCTTGCTTTGGTCTGGTCTCCACAGAAAAGACTCTTCTCTCTAGTCTCTTCATACAGAACTTTTACTCCTGCAGTTGTTCCATCCTGCCAGCTTCCTGTGTGGAATAATAGAGCATCTTCAGTGCTCATGGCGGTTCTTTCCATGTCTATTGGCAAGCACTCAGCCACAAACTGAACAACATTGTTTATGATGGCTGAGCAGAGCTGACAACTACCAATGGCCTCTCCAGCTTCTCCTGTAATAGCATGTGTGCAAATATGTGGTATTCTTTCCCCACCTGCTCCAGCCTATTCTAAAAAATCACCTTTCCAAAATGCAAAAGGCCTGGGGGAAATGGCATAAGAGCTTTTAATATTTGCCTTATGCATTCTTTGTGTCAGCATAAGGGAAGCATCTTTGCACGATGGGCATTTTCTATATCAAATGTCACTTATTTTTCATCAACATATGCTTATTTTCAGAGGCTCTCCAAAACTCCTCCTGATTCAGCCAGCTCTCTGGATTTTGGTCCTTCACTGTGGGGACACTTGAATGAAAGGTTCATGGCACTCATGCATTTTGGGGTGAAATTCATCCCTATGGTGGGGCCTAGAACAAAGCCTATGCACCTCTTAAGTCCCCTTTAAGTCCTGTTTTGAGATCAGAAGTGATGCATAGTAGTCATACAGGCTTTCTGAACAAGGGTCAGTTTTACCCTCTCCTTGTTGTTGTCCATTTAACGGTGAACATCTCTGTATTTGGACGAGGCAGTGTGGGCATATGAGGAGGGGTTCTTATTCTAAGTTTGCTTTTGTGTATTGTTTTCTTATTACCATACCAAGGAATCCCAGTCATAGCGCAGGACCCCATTGTGCTCGGCGCTGTACCAGACACAGAACAAAAAGTCGGTGCCTCCCCATACCTTGGCTCTCCCTCCTCCTCTGCCTCCCCTGCGGAAATTTCTCTCCAGTCTTCTTGCTAAAGATTTCCCAAGCTTTCATAGTTGTCCAAATCCCAGCAACTGAGTGATGACCTTGTAACCATCCCCATGGAGCTCAGCACGGGGCCAAGGGGTCTGACCGCGTGAAACTGGTTGCAGGATCAGGATCATGGTACAATTCAGATGTGGAATGGTTTGATCAGATGAAGCTCAGACTCCAGGAAGCACAGATCTCATTGCAAATGCTTTATTCCTTAGAATGGGCGGGGGGATCCCAAGGAATCCTGGTGATGTTGGAAGAGGCAGAGAGCCAGGGGAAAGCTGGCAGGTCTGTGTGGGTCTGGGGGAGGGCACTGAGGGGATCCTCTCCCCAATCTCCTCGCCTGTGGGTGGCAGGATGGAGGTAAACACGCACCCCAACCTCCTCAGACTTTCTCCGTCCCCCTCCATTCTTAGGTTCCTTCCCAAAGTTTAACTTCTCTCCCCTCCCCCCTTTCTTTCCTCCTCCCTCCTCATCTCTTCTCTCTTCCTTCCTTCTACCCTCCCTCCTCTGAGTCCCCGCCCCTTCAGGGGGAGGCAGCCAGTCAAGGCGAGGCTGTGACATCAGTGCCGTGAAACTGACCCGGGGGAGGGACCGAGGTTGATACATTGTAGCGATTCCTTTTCCTGTCTTCGCGTTCCAAAGAGCGAACGAGCCAGGCGCGGGGACGAGCCTGGGGAGGGGGTGGGGGGTTGAGCGGGGGGCAGCAGCGTCTCCCCTTCGGAGACCCGCGGGGTGAGCAGCAGCCCTGAGGGCTCCGAGCCTTCCCCAGGAGAAGGGGCGATTGTTTCCCCTCTCCCCCCCCTTTCCAAGCTGTGGGGGATTTAGTTCCCCTCCGCCTGTTGAGATCAAACTTCCCACTGTGGGGGGAGGAGGGGACTCGGAGCAAAGGGAAGGAGCCGCTGTGGCTGCCCCGGCTTTGCTACAATGCTGTCCAACTCTCCGAACCCGAATCCCCAGGTGCTGTTCCCCACCCCCCCTCCTCCGCCCCCGCCGCCCCCCCATCAGCAGCCGCCGCCCCAGCAGCACCCTCCCGTCCAGCAACAGTTCCCCCAGTTCAACGTGAAATCAGGCCTCCAGATCAAGAAAAATGCCATCACGGATGATTACAAGGTCACCACGCAAGTGCTGGGGCTGGGCATCAACGGGAAAGTTTTGGAAATCTTTAACAAGAAGACTGGAGAGAAATTTGCTCTGAAGGTAAGTGTGCAGGGGGAAGGGAGAGGGGTGTGCGAGGGGCTGATGTGCCCACGCCCATCTTTCCTCTTCTGATCCCACATTCCTTATTTCCTCCCCCAAGTTTGGCTCAGACTGTTTTTGTAGGAGTGACACAGAAGTTATTGTGCTGTTAGAGTAGAGGGGAAGGTACCTGCAGTTATTGGGGGGTGGGGATTGATCCATGGTTGCTCTGTGTAAAATTACCGGCAGAATTATTTACAGGTACCTAAAACTAGCGGACAGAAAAAAATGGTGCTTTAACTTTGGCCTAGGCAGATATCGCTGAGTCCAGTTGTGAATCTCTTCCCCCTGCCGCGGTGTGGGCACAAATTCCCCACTTACTCACTGCGAAGGGCTAGTTGGGGAAGTTCGGCCTCTGCTATTTTTTTCCGGAGGGTGGGTGGGTGCGGTGGGTGGAGGGGGTTGTTGGATGATCTAATCTCTCTGCCTTTTAAAAAATGAAACTCAGCATTTAATTCCCCTCCCTCCCCTTTGCAAAACAGGACTTCCCAGCGGGAGAGGAGAAACCCCCCCAGAGCCTCCTAGGCCTGTTCACATTGACTGCGTTTGATAGGGCCCTTTCTCTTTCCCCCCTCAAATCTCTCTCTCTCTGTGTATGTTAGTCGTGGTTTCCTTGGATCTACTGATCAAAGCAGTTTGTGTTTGCAGAGGGAGGAGAGAGAGTATGCTCTGATTTCTTTCCAGAGCCATTATTTTGGTAAAAGGGTGGTGGGAAGGGGAGAAGAAAGAGAAAGGAGCTCCGGTAACTTCACAGCTGCCCTTAAGGCCTGTGGGCACTTCAGTGATCACTGCAGGGAAGATTATATCTTGTTAGAGAAATAAATTCTATTGTGGTTTTGAGAACACAAATGCCACCCTCTTTTGTGGTAGTGTCTTTGATTGCACTAGTTTAGGTTCCTTTCCCCTTTTCTGCCTCCTCGCCCCCCAGAATCTTTACTCCAAATCTGGAATTATTCGTGATTTTTCCCTTTAGAGGTCTGACTTGACTGATATGGTTTAGAAAGAGAGAACTTGAAATTTACCAGCAACAGTTAGCGCTTGACAACGAATGTAAATACAACAAGCAGAATCTGTTTTAAAGACAAGTGGTCCCTTGGACCGGGGCAGAACCAGTAATTCAGTGCTTTAAAGGGATGCTGTAGAGAGATGATCATATTATGGAGTGTAATAATAAAAATAAATAATTTAAAAAAAATCAAATGAACTTTTTAACAAATATGCGTTTTATTTGTTTTTATTGCACTCAGCTGGGACAATGAAACAGGATAGTCAGTTTCACTTTCTGGCTTTACTGCACTCCATTGTTACTGCTCCTCCATCACTTTAGAGGAATGTCCAGTTTCCCCTTAAACCATTCTCATTAAGAAAGACAAAATTAGATTGTGTGACATTTTAATTTAAAACAAAGCAAAATGACATGGGAAAGGGATGCCTTAGTGACCTAAGCATCGCGTTTGAAATCCATTGAAACCTCCGGACTTGTCTATTTGATCCAGTGAGTTTACTCTCTGTGCTTTCTGGATAAGCCCTTTAAAATTCAAGGTCCTCTGTGTGGGCACTAAAGATCTCATTGCACTTTGTGTAAGCATAGACGTTTGTCTGGTTTTCCCTGTTTAATTACCCTCCCTGCTCCCCAGTTGTGCAGTGTACTGTACACCAAGCTGCTACTGTTCTCCGCCCCAGATGTGGCTATGTTTGTGGTGCTGTATCTGTATGCAGTAATCCATAACATGCCTTTGTTTGAAAGGTTTTCCAATAAATAAGATATTATACTAAAATATACATTTTGCATCTAAATAACTTGACAGTTTCCCTGTTTTCAAATGATTTTTTTTTTTGGAGTGGGGGAGGGTATTTCTCTGTTAGAGGGATCCTGTGATATAGGTAATGCTAAGTACTAGGAAAGATGGGTACAATTTTTCTCCTCCAGTGAAGCTGCACATTCCATATCTTAGGCACAATTTGCTCCCACACATTAGCTGTTCAGAAACACTATATGTTATCCTGTTAATTGTGAAGATTAACGCCCCCCAAAACCTGCAATTTTGACTGCGTTTTTTTGGGGTTTTTTTAAGCCAACTCATCTGCTTAAAGCCAACAAGTCACTAATCCTAAAATAATAAAGAAGTAGATTTTTGACAAAAAATTCTTGTCAGCTATGAACCCCCTTCAGAAGTGAGGTGCCTGCAGGGGGATAAGTTATTAAGACAAATACATTTTCTTGGGGAAAAAAAGTTCTTCAAGTTAATCAACTGAATGGCAGATATTTCCCTTTTTTGTCTGGAAATATGGAAGTTTCTCATTAGTTGCAGTGTTATGTTTGAGGAAGACACAGACATGGTAATTTTTCCTGTATGTTATAAATGAGTGGGATCAGCCTCTGTTTTGACAGACACGCTTTTTTCCTCCATTACATTTAAAGTTGACTCAATGACTTAAATAGCAGTTGCTAATTCTTTCCTGTGTGAAATAACAAAAGAAGAAGAACTAGAGGGTACGGCATATGGAAAGGGACAGCTTGTGTCAGCAGTCTCCCCATATCAAAATATTGGCTAAGATAATAGCATAGCCTCTGAGCTCTGATTATCTTGTCAGTACTGGAGTGTGATACAATAGACATGTTCAGGATCTAGGTTTGATATATTATTTACATGGATGTACTTAAAGTGCCTTTTACAACACAGGATTTTTATACACCTCTACCCTGATATAACGTGACCCGATATAACACGAATTCGGATATAACGCGGTAAAGCAGTGCTCCAGGGGGGCGGGGCTGCGTGTTCCGGCGGATCAAAGCTAGTTCGATATAACGCGGTTTCACCTATAACGCGGTAAGATTTTTTTGGCTCCCGAGGACAGCGTTATATGGGGGTAGAGGTGTATATTAAGAATGGAACATAAATCACGGACTCTCACGTTTTGCTCAGATCTTGTCCCCTGCTCAGTTTCACTAGTTCTTTACCATATAATGAGGGACATATTAAGATGGACAGTTGCGAATGTGTGTGGTCAAATCTCCCTGCTTATGAGCTATGTAACAATGCAGGAGGGAAGTGCAGAATCAATTCACAGAGGCTGATGTATTCAATTCATCTCTGAATTTTTCCTTTGGGAAGTTTTAAAATTTTTATTTTCCATTGCCCATGTTCTTATGGCGAGGAAAAAGTTTAGCTGAGCCATTGAACGTGTCAGTTCAAAGGGCAGCACAGCTGCTGCTGTAAACAACTCCTTACAGCCCAGTAGAAAGTGCTGTGCTGCTGGCTCAGGGTCTTAGCAGACCAAACTACACTCTGTCGATCTCGCACTGACAAGTGTATGTGACATGCTCTTTGTTTGTCCAATGAGTTTTGGATACTCCCTGTCAAGATATAGGCCTGAAAGGTAAACCTCATTAATAGGATGTTTTGCTCAAATGTAGTGTGTATAGATCTAAATGCTGCTTTCTGTTAGTTGGGGGTGGATCTGTTTATAAACCTGTAGAGTGTTGTTCAGAACTTCTGAATGACTCAGAATTATCCGACATACAAACACCATTTGTTGGGGAGGAGTCAACACAGCTTTTGTAAAGGGAAATCATGCCTCACCAATCTATTAGAATTCTTTGAGGGGGATCAACAAGCATCTGTACAGTGGTGATCCAGCTGATATAGTGTACTTGGACTTTCAGAAAGCCTTTGACAAGGTCCCACCCTAAAGGTTCTTAAGCCAAGTAAGCTGTCATAGGATAAGAGGGAAGGTCTTCTTATGGGTCAGTAGCTGGTTAAAAGATAGAAAACAAAGGTTAGGAATAAATGGTCAGTTTTCACAGTGGGTAGTTAAGTATCGGGGTCTCCCAAGGATCTGTACTGGGACCTGTGCAGTTCAACGTGTTTGTAAATGATTGGGAAAAGGGAGTAAACAGTGAGGTGGCGAAGTCTGCAGACAATACAAAATTGCTCAAGACGGTTAAGTCTAAAGTTGTCTGGGAAGAGTTACAAAGGGATCTCACAAAACGGAGTGACTGGGCAACAAAATGGTAGATGAAATTCAGTGTTAATAAGTGCAAAGTAATGCACATTGGAAGACGTAATCCCAGCTATACATACAAAATGATGGGGTCTAAATTAGCTGTTACCACTCAAGAAAGAGATCTTGGAGTCATTGTGGATAGTTCTCTGAAAACATCTGCTCATTGTGCAGTGTCCATCAAAAAAGCCAACAGTCTGTTAAGAACCATGAGGAAAGGAATAGAGAATAAGAAAGGAAATATCAGAATGCCACTATATAAATCCATGGTATGCCCGCACCTTGAATACTGTGTGTAGTTCTAGTCACCACATCTCAAAAACGATATATTAAAATTGGAAAAAGTACAAAGAAGGACAACAGAAATGATTAGGGATATGGAAGAGCTTCCATATGAGGTGAGATTAAAAAGACTGGAACTATTCATCTTAGAAAAGAGAAGACTAAGGGAGGAAATGATAGAGGTGTGTGTACAAAATCACAAATGGTGTGGCGAAAGTGAATTGTTATTTACCCCTTCACATAACACAAGAACCAGGTATCACCCAATGAAATTAATAGGCAGCAGGTTTAAAACAAACATAACAAAGTACTTGTTCACATAACACACAGTCAACTTGTGGAACTTGTTGCCAGAGGATAATGTGAATGCCAAAAGTGTAATTGGGTTAAAAAACTATGTCATTAAGTTAATGGAGGATAGGTCCATCAGGGGCTATTAGACAGGATAGTCAGGGATGCAACCCTATGCTCTGGATGTCCCTAGACCTCTGACTGTCAGAAGCTGGGAGTGGATGACCAGGGATAGATCACTCAATAATTGCTCTGTTCTGTTCAATCCCTCTGAAGCATCTGGTGCTGGCCACTGTTGAAAACAGGATACTGGGCTAGATGGACTAGTGGTCTGATCTTACGTTCTTATGACTCATTATCTGCATCAGAGTAAGAGGAATAACTGAATAACTTGAATACAAAGAACTGATTGCATCAGGTGTTGCTGTTTCTGGTGACATTAAAAAGAATGCAAGAGGCCCATAGCCAGAAGACAAAGGTGAAATTGCTTTGTGCTGTGTTAGGGGCGAGCATTTCTATTCTATACTTTTCTGGTTATATCTCATGTCCAAAAGGTCATATGTATTAATGCAATCTTACAGTGATGGGGAAACAACTGTAAATCTCATTAATATTAAAGACTTCTGGTTCTGTGTGCTCAGGAATGTTGTCCCTCAGAATTTTTGTAAAACCACGTACAGTATTATAAAATCTCTCTATTCCAAGGTCTTAGATACTTTGTTAGGATTTCAGTTAGAGATCCACTGCTATAATGTGACCATTCAGAGTTCAGTGGGAGATATATAAACTTCAGTAACAGAGAAAATGTAATTTGGGCTAATTTCTTCATTCCTCATCTAGTACATGAGTGCTTAGCAAAGGCATTTGATTGCTTAATAAAATAAAGTATGTTTTTAGCGCATGTTTGTAAGTTACTGGACTATAGTCTCGTTTGCCTACACTGTCTAGTTAAAAACAATAGATACTCTTTAACTTCTGACTTATCAGTAGTTATTGTCTAATTGATTAGTGGTTCACTGATCACTGCAGCAGAAAAACATCTCAAGGGGAATCCATAAATTGACCAGTATTAAATAGGCATAGCATTGTTTAAAACGGTGAATTAGCTTTGGTTCTTAATAGGATTTTAGGTTTGGATGCTTTCTCCTTTAGGGGCTCAGTCCCATAAGGTGCTGGGTGATCTCAGCCCCAGTGGGAAGTGTCAGAGCTCAGCAACTCATGGAAAGCTCTTGTCAGCAAGCAGCGTGAGGCCTGTTGTGGATTGTTCAGTGATTTGCTCATCAACATCTGGCAGTCTGAGAGCGAAGGGCAATGCAGCTGTGGTGAGCAGTAGGAAACAGGAGGTGGTGTGTATAGGGGTATATATTTTCCCAGCTTGGTGTGATTTCTTATTAGAAGAAAATTAGGTTTGGAATTTCTGGAAAATGTATTGCATGTAGGTCACTGCTGACTTTACTTGGCTTTGTTGCAGTTGGGCTGTTGGCGTTATGTGAAGCAGATTGCAGAGGTAGGATAGCGGGCAAGACCTAATTCTATGTTGCATACTGTAAATTCTACTCCTAGATGTACTTTTAAGCCTAATCTTCAGATGAGATCTGGATCAATGGCTGGCTGCCTTAATGCAGCTTTTTACAAAGAAATTGCAGGTAATCTGGGTTGGAGGCTCAGTTAATGCTGGATGGACATCAGTGAATAGCTTTCCTTGTGAATCTCTTTCTCTGCCGTGTGTTTCAGTTGGGGCTCTAGGATGCAGAGCAAGATTCTGCTAATGAAACCTAACCTCTAACTTCAACTCTAAGGTAGTTGTCAGCTGGCTGTTGCCATGAAGACTGTGCACAGAACAGTATCTTTGGGAATGTCATACTTTCAAAGGTAACTCACTAGCATCTGTGGTGCTTTGGAAGCTTCTCCATGGGACTCGTTTCCATGAATGCCTATAGCCACTGAAAATTGGCTGAAGTGGATCAGTTCTTCATTAGTAAATTTATGCCAGTAAATGCATCGCCTGTAGTGCAGTTTGATTCCATCAGGTTACATGTGTGGAATGGCTTCTGTGGGAATAAAAGGGGCAAGGTCCAAATACATGAATGGTATTGCACTTGGGAGATGCCCATCACCGTAGTGTCTGGGTATGCTTTACAAAGGCAACATGGTCTGTGGGGGAGGGCAGAAAACCAGATGATGGAAGACTGGTTTCTAGTCCAGGTTCTGCCACAGACTGTGTCATGTTAGGGAAATTACTTCCTCTGTGCTGCTGTTCTCCTTATGTGCTGTGGGGATCATGAAACCCACCACCCTTTGTCAAGTGTTTTGAGATCTATAGATTTGTCAGTCTTCAGCTCTTGAGCTCTTTCTTCTTCTATAGAAAACATGACCAGAAGTTGGCAGGGTTCTTGGCCTCGTCACGGCTCTTGGGACCCTTGTACACCCTTCCGCTCCCTAAAGGAACAGCTGTCTATTGCTTAACATTACGAAATGAATGGAAAAAGCTGCACATTTCCTCTTGTTTCCACTATGGTTCAGCTGAAATGTCCATTAAATTCTTCCCAACCCAAACGCACTAGTTTCTCATTTCACCTTTCAGGATCCTTAGCAACTTCTACTGGCCTTCTAGAGCTGCCCTGTATGAGCCGTTCCTCGAAGTGATCATGGATCCAACTCGATTTTTCTTTGTCTGCAGTGCGGAGAGGGTTCTATGGGTGTTTTCTTTCCCCTTAATGAGGTAGTGAATCTGTCAATGCCCCCTGTGTTGTCATACAATAAACATTATGGAACATGATCCAGTAGTTCCCTTGAAGCTATAATTAGCCTCCAGCAGGACTCAGTTCTGTGCAGAATGTTAACAGAAGGGTCTTCTCTAGCAAGGAGCTGCTGGGCCTTGCTTTTGATCGGGAGAACTCTGGAAAATGCTCTGCTGTTCCCTCACTTCATGTTATGCTCATTGAACTTTGTTTTGTAAAGGTTTTATTTTGAAAGCCCTCTCAGTCTTTAAAAAATAGATAATACACCAGCGGGGTCTCCCCTGCCCCCCCAGATCTTCTCTTGATTATTTGCTCTAAGGAGCATGAAGCTGAAAAGTAGAATCCTGGCCTCTTCCACTGCCTGCAAGACACTGCAAATAACCACATTGTTTCCACTGTAAAAGTTCTCCTTCAAGAGCAGGATTTTTCAAAGTTGCTCAAGGGAGTAAGGCACCTGGTTCCCATTTGAATTTCAATTGGGATTGGGCACCTTACTCCTTTGAAACTGCCAGTCCCCAACTATTAAACCCCTAAGTCTTAGAATATATGAATGTGTGGGGCTAGAGCTCATGGGTGAAGATAGCTCCCTTCTGATGACCTGCCACAGGGGTGATCTGTTCAGAGCACTTCTGATACCCTGGCCTTGATGGGAATTTTCTTTTCTTTTTTTTGCCTCACTGTGTAGTTTGGAAAACCAAAAATATCCTCATGTAACTCTTTCTTTTTTTAAAATTGTGACAAACCCAATGATTAGGTTTTTTTTCCCCAGGGCAGTGGTTTATTACCTCACTGCCTGAAGGTTTCTGCTGATTTGGGTTCTGAGTTCATATCAGTAATTGAGGAGTTGTCATATCCCTTCTAAATTATTATAAATGGCAGCCACTCATCTCCTTGTTTTGAAAGTGTCTGAGTTAAACTGACAAGAGCCAGGCCACGGGGGGTTGACTGTTGCTCTGTGCTCAGAAATTGGGACCCTAAAGAAACAATGGAAACTCAGCCTCTTAATTATAATACTTGGCTCTTTTCTAGTGCTTTGTGATGGTAGATTTCAAAGCATTTTACAAAGGAAGATCAGTATGTCTTCCTGCCTTTTGCAGATGAAGGAAACTGATGCCCAGAGAGATGAAGTGTCTTTCCCAAGGCTATGCAGGAGTTTGATAGCAGACTCAGGTTCTGTTCCCATCTCTCCTAGGCCAGTACCCTGTCCACTGGACTATGCTTGGGAGATTTAAATAGGGTGACCAGATAGCAGATGTGAAAAATCGGGACAGGATGTGGGGGGTAATAAGTGCCTATATAAGCAAAAGCACCAAATATCGGGACTATCACTATAAAATAGGGACATCTGGTCACCCTACGTCTAAACCTAGACTTCACAAAATAGTAGAAAATGCACCATTAAGGAACGGTCCTGCACTGTCCAGGAGAGATGGGCCTTGATAATCTAATAGATCTTTCCTCTAACTTGTGCAGTACCATAAGGGTCATATAGCATGTTGTGTTATAACAGATCTTTGTTGCATCATGCTTCCTTTTGTCTGAATTTCCTGGCTTTCTCATCTTCCCTTTTTAAAACTTCCATTAATTTGCAATTCTGATGTGAAAGAGAAGATGTGTAGTAGCCTACTGATCTCGGCCAGTTGTTCTGAATGGGCAGGGTTGGACCCTCCTTCTTGAAGGGAGCAAATAGCTCCCTTGACGTAGGGCTTGTCTACACTACCGCGGTAGTTCGACGGCTGGCAATCGAACTTCCGGGTTCGATTTATCGCGTCTGGTGTGGACGCGATAATTCGAACCAGGAAGTGCTCGCCGTCGACTGCGGTACTCCACGTCAGCGAGAGGAGTACCGCGGAGTCGACGGGGGAGCCTGCCTGCCGTGTGTGGACCGCGTCTGAACCGCGGTAAATTCGAACTAAGGTATGTCGACTTCAGCTACGTTATTCACGTAGCTGAAGTTGCGTACCTTAGATCGAATTGGGGTGTTAGTGTAGACCAGGCCGTAGGCTAGAGCACTGCGGACTTGTTTTCACCCTTTCCTCCCTGTTCTTTAGAGATAAGTGCTAGGTTCTAGACTGACCGCCCTGAAATCTTCACGACCCAGTGCAGTGCAAGGATCCCCTAGCCGTGTGCCTGCCTTTGCGAAGGGCCACTCCTGGGAGTTCCTTGTGCTCATTCCCTCTTTGGTCTCTTCCTCTGAGTCTGGCAAGAGTGTTAAATCGTGACGGCGATTTTGTGATGTGTATACGTAAGCCTGCATACGGCTTTTGAATGGTGATGACTAAGGCATCCTTAGGTATACGTGGTTCAAAGTAACCCTTCTGATGGCACTGCAACAGTGCGAGTGTGCATGGCCGTGAGCAAGCTAGTGCTGAAGGTTGGGGAGCTGGAATTCAGGTGCCTGGGCTGCTTGCTGTCTGGCACCCCGTGGGGGTTAAAGGGTCACTGCACTAAGTGTCTCAGCAACAAAAACTCACCAGCCTGTTTATACACCTTCCCACCACGGAATCATCCAGACTGCAGCTTTGCTGGTTTATTTATTTCATGTATTTTCCGGCATCGGTGACTAGCTGCTGCTATGGCCTTGGACTCTATTGTCCAAGGGACGCTGACGGGACAGGCCAGGAATAGCAGACCTGTGCCTTGTTCGGAAGGAAAGGAGGGCGTTTTGCTAAACCCAATGGGCAAAGCAAATGGGGGCAGGGAGAGGAGAACCCTGCAATAATAGCTACAGCTGGGGGGGGGCTCCTTTTAAAGTCCCTATCTGCATTGGGATTCCCCCAGTTACAGCCAGTGGTGCAAATCTCTAGTGTAGACAGACGTGACTGCCACAAGCCAGGGTTAGCACTGCTGCTGCTTAGCCTCTTCTTGACATTTCAGTGATGTGCCAGTGTGAGGGGCTTGCACTGGTGGCTGGTATCCCCCAGTGTTGTTTAGGCCTGAGGCCCCACTCCACGAGGGTCTGTTAGTCCCCCTCCCTCCAAATAGGAAATGTGGATCCTGGCTAGACGCAGTTTCCATGCTGAGTTGCTCTTCGGTGCTATGTTTGCATCAGACCCTGGGGGCTTTCTCTGATCTAGACTCGCTCTCTGTGTTAAGGGGATGGTGGGAGAATACAGTGGGAAGGGCCCCTCTCTTTCTCTGAGAAATATTTCCCCTGTTGCCAGTCGAATCAGCTGTGAGTCTTTTCTGAGCTGTTGTCTGGCTCTCTCCCTCTCTTAATGCCGGCTTCTCTCCAAGCAGAGCCGGCCCTGTGTGGGGCTTCAGGTTGCGGCATTCAGACTGCATGACCTCACCTCCCAGCTTCCAAGAATACCGCGCTGCCTCCCGTTTTGCCTTGCCATAGTTGTCTGCAGAGCAGGAGAGTGCCTTACTGCCGCGTCCATGAGCATCCTTGGCTTGGAGAGGCTAGTGGGCGTAGTGTGGTAGGCAGTGCTCCCCCCCCCTCCAGCCGAACCCCCCAAGGCAAGAAGTCCTCACCTGATGTGGGATGGGGAGAAAATGGGACTGCTGACAGGTTGTATGTCACTTTGTCTTTCTCTCCCGCTTGTGTGGGATGGATTTAGGTAGCAGAATGTGAGGCAGCGCTCCCCAGGGAATGGGGTGCAAGCCTCTTCCAGGGCCAGAATGAGCTTGCAGGCTTTTTTCTCTTTGGGGTGATGTGGATCCACTTGGCTCAGCGCTGATAAGGTGGCCCTGCCGCCAGGCTCGCCATAGAGTTTTTAACATAGCTCAAGGGCTTATCCCTAGAGCGCAAATCTTTTGCTCTCTCCTTGCCCCTAAATTATCTGCTAGCCTGGGGTTTCTTGGGCAGTCTTGCCCCATCTCTCTGGGGTTGTGAATTCCTGTCATCAGAACCTACCCGTGCATGTGTCTGAGTCAGGCACTGTTTATAGGATGAGTGAAGCATGCTTGGAATGTGGCTCAGCTGGTGAAGTTCCTTCTAGGGTGAGAGTGCTGTCTGCTTCAAGCACCAGGCCTGGGGTGGTGAGGAGGAGGATGGGCTGCTAGTTTGGTACTGAAAGGCTTGAGGGGTGGTTTCTGGAAGGGAGCAGGAAATCTGGAAGTACCAAAGATGATAAATTATTCCAGTTCGGATCACTTGATGTCAGTGAGGTCTGGGCATGTTCCATATGCGCTGAAAACGCTTGGGACTGCTGGTACTGGCTGCAGCCAGGCGTAGTTCAGGAATGCAGTACGGAGCTCCCTTCCCCTTCCATCTGCTCTTCTTCTCAGACACGCCCTGCCAGCCATGCTGACTAGCTTTGTGGGGTAACATTTGTAAGAGTGCCTAAGTGATTTAGGGCCCAAATTTCCAATGGGACTTAGGCCCCTTACGTGCTTTCAAAAGACTACGGGTAAAATTGTTTTCTAAATGGGGAGTTAGACTAAGAACCCCCAAAGTCCTTTTTGCTGGACCTAACTGTGTGGGGACAGGTGAATACTGCTATTCAACTGGATTCAACATAGAGAGCTGGCATCCCTGGAAGGATCATAAATTCTGGTGTCTTTGACAGTGATATGTCTCTTGCTACAATAGCCCAAGATATCTGAGGCTGGTGAATGTCAAGGGCTGGGCCTAAGAGCTTGTCTACATGGCAACATATTGGGTGTGAATTATAGCGCACTCTACGCTAGTGCGCTCTGATTGCCCCGTGTAGACCCTGCTGGCAAGCACTAAAAGGTACCTAGTGCACGTTAATGTAGTTCTGTTTGAAACAAGACTACATCAATCATCGGCGTCAGAATAGGGGGGCCAGGGGAATAGGTGAACAGGCCTGGCCCATCCACTTTTCTCCATGCCCCCCACCCCCTGCCAGGCTGGCAGCTGGAGGCCGGCGGGGGAGCCCGGGCAGCAAGGGGCACCACACCACGGCCCCTCTACCTGCCCAGGGTGGGGGGTGGAGGGGCGAGAGCCGTCCCTGGCCTGTGTTCCCGGTCCTGGGCTCCCCGCCCAGGGCAAGTGGAGGGTCCGCAGCTCCTCACAGCTGCCTGGCTGTACGACTCTTACCATGGCCGGGCTGCGGTTCCAAGGCCCCGTGCCCCAGCTGGAGCTTGGTAAGAGCCGCGTGGGCAGCTGTGGGGAGCCGTGAACCCTCCACCTACCTTGGGCGGGGGGGCCTGCAAGGCGGGGACATGGGCTGGGGTCTGCTCTCGGCCCCCCACCCTGGGCAGGTGGAGGTTCCACAGTTCCCGGCCCGCTCCAGCTTCTGGCTTGGCCGGGGGCTGGGGCCTCAGGTGGAAGGGGTGGGGCTGGGGCCACAGAGGCAACAGAGTAGCTAGGCAGGTGCAAAAACCAAGGCCCCTAGAGCAATGCAGGTTCTTGAGAAGCACCGTGCTGTGCTAGCCTTTCAGTCTGAATTTGGGATCCTGGTACAAACTCATTTGAACCACATTAGGGACCTAGGCCAGCAGGACCTGGTTCTAACACCGGCTCAGTCCGCATCACCTGGTGAATCCATGTTAGAACTGGAGCTGTGTTCGAGGCTCAGCTGGAACTGTGCTTAAGCATCATTCTTCCCTGTGACTGGAGCTTCAGTATGGATGGGGCCAAAGGAATTTCATGTTCTAAGATGCTCCAGCAGTTCCTTTAATGCACAGCTACCCATAATGAACTCCTTTTCAGCGCTGACATGAAAAGGCTACAGATCCGCTCCTGACATGCGTGGTGAGAAATTCCTTAGCTTTTCTGTACCCTGTGTCCTAGGTAGGCTTCCTTAAGGGCTCTGGCTTGGATCTTTAACTTACCGAAGGAGGTGGCGAGGGAACAGCTCAGGTGGATTAGAGTGGGGTGTGTGCAACTGAATCCAAATGCATGGAGCATTAGGAGACTGAAGCCTCTGTTCTCTCATACCTGGTGGCTGAGTCACTCCAAAGGTTTCAACCTTTTGGGGTTAAGGGTTTTAGTAACCAGCAGGGTGGATTTGATTTAAATTGCTAGTCAGGAAGACTCGATTTAATCATGGATTTCTACATAAAAGTGCATTCTTGTTGGTTGTTATAACCTTAATACATATTCTTCACAACTCAGAGATGTAGGTTTCATTTTTAGAAGGTACACGCTATACGGTTTTAAAATGATTTATTTTGAAAACTTTTCAGATTAGTTTTACAGCTATATCAGAAAATGAATGATGGTTTGGTTATTTCATTTACCAAAGGTAATTGAAGCAGATATTTATGAAGGCATTGGGAGGTGAACTATCTTCAACAGGTTAATCATTAATATTTGGAGGATTTGCTTGCCGTGCTGTATTAGGAGGAGAACATCACCAGACAGACATTTAAATTGTTTTATTTAGCTAAAACAACAACGTTATGGATTCTGGATTTTTTTCTTCAACAGCAAACATATAATAATTTAACAAAACAAGCATATGGATTTTTGAATTTAGTTAAACATTCAAGTTTTTTAAAATCAGGTTTGTTTTTGTTAAAATTGTTTTTAACTAAAATAGTTAAATGAAATATTAAAAAAAAATAATTTAAACTGACTATGTCAGCCAGGTCAACATGAGAAACTTAAAATATTGGCTTCTGCAGCTAACTCAGTCTTCTTCACCTTCATTTTCCTGTTTTTTCATAATCTGGAAAAGAAAAACAAGCTTTCCTGCTTTTTCAGGTCCCAAACAATTTCTCAATTTGAAATGAATTAGTCCAAAGGAAGAAAATATTCTCTCTACACCGGCAGAAGAAGCTACTGCTGTTAAAAGTGAGATTATCACTTCAACAGTCTCTGAATCCAAGTTTAAGTGACTTCCACCAGTTCACCAGTGTGACTTGCTTTAAAACATCATCAGCAAACATATATTTTTTGAATGGTTCTTATTCCCAAACTGGGTCTCTTTTACGGCCTGCTGCCATTTTAGGTTTTCCCTTCTAGTGAGAGAATGGTATAGTAGATCTCAAATCAATGAAGGCTACACTCAGAAATACCTCAAGACTTCTGGAATATGCTGCTCAAACAATTGCATTTTTGTTTCTACTGCCTGTCCTTCCCTTCTCACATTTATCTCCAGACTTCTCCTTGTCCAGATCTATTCCGCCCCCAACAATCTTCTATTCATTGAACTTTTTGAAACTTTGCACTTTTAGAGAGAGGTAAGGGATTGACTCTGTGTACACAAATTTGCAAAGGGACAATAAGGTTGAGGTCTGTTGTGTCTCACCTCTATATATTATTTATTTAAAAACATTTTTGCTGTTAACAAGCATATTATCTCTGGAGACACAAATCCACAGTTTGAGAACTGCAAAACTAACCATCTCTGATGGTATCTTCTAGACTGAACGCTGAGTCCCATTGGGTAGATAGAAAGATTAATCTAAATAATCTATACAGAAGCCCCTGGAACCCCATAAGATTGGGTCCCTAATCCCATTGGAACTCATTTACAATATAACATTACATGAATGTATTGTTTCATACTATAGAATTAGAATTTATAATCCCTATTCCATGATGAGATGATATCTTTGAGCTATAATGTATCTTAATTAAAATTATCTTTAGATTGCTTTTTTCCTTAAAAAGCTTTTTATCAAAAAAATCTGATTTTAAATAAAAAAAATCCAATTTTTTTTATTTAAAAAAAAATCATTGATTTTTTTTTTTTATCCACCCTGGTAACCAGCAGGCTGAGGAATTGCATTAACCCCTACAGCTTCTTAGTGGCCTCAGGCAGGGACTAAAGACCCACACGCTGTTAAATCCCACTGACCTGAGATGGTCTGAAACATACCAAGGCTGAATCTTTCATGAGGTGCCATGAAGCATGAAAATGCCACCGCTGGCAGACTGACTGTCTTGCGCGTGGGGGGTAGTGAGAGCTGCTGCCTGGCTGTTTGTGGTGGGAGAGGGTGATGGGGAGTGCTGGTGTGTGGTGCGGCTTGTCTGTGCAATAACTGCACAAGAACTGTCTGACCTGTATTAGGTTGGGAGCTGTTTGGGGGCAGGGACAGCATCTTCCTCTGTTTGTGCAGCACCAAGCATGCTGTTGGCACTTAAGTAAGCGAGAGCCAGCGTGCAGGTTTCTCGTAGCTGCCTGGGCCCGTTATGTATAATGGGATCATTTAAGCCTCTGGTGTAAGGGATGCAGGTGACTCTCTTGCTGTCCAGCAAGCTGTAGCCTAAACTAGAGATGGGCTCCAAACTGAAATCCCAGATCTGAATGCGTCTGACCTTTGTGGAAGTTTTGAGCCAGACTTGAATTTTGCAGCTCTCTTCACACAAGACATCCTTGCCCTGCTTTGTGAGCAAGGCACTGGTTTGAGCATTGGCCTACTAAACCCAGGGTTGTGAGTTCAATCCTTGAGGGGGCCATTTAGGGATCTGGGGCAAAAATCTGTCTGGCGATTGGCCCTGCTTTGAGCAGGGGGTTGGACTAGATGACCTCCTGAGGTCCTTTCCAACCCTGATATTCTATTCTATGGCCAGGCTTTAGACTTCACCCCCAGACCCTTATGCTGCTCCTCCATCCACTCCTGTAGCTAACACCCGTTGTCCCACTCTTGCATGTTCAGCTTATTCCATGGTGTCTCCTTTCCATGCTGCTGCAGACTTAAACTGGTTGTGGGATCATGATAACACGGTGCCTTTCCATGCTGACTCTGCATAGCCCATCAAGTCTGTGCTCTGAGCCTGGTTCAAGTCTGTCCTAATGGAGCAGCAATTGGCCCACAGAAGTCCTGAGCTGCAGGGGTGTTTTGGAGGTTGGGAGAGGTGGGAGGAGCTACTGGCAATGCAGGATGAGTAGCGGGGGCTAGTGGGATAAATCTATGTGGGGGGTGGAGGATTCTGGTCTGTAAGAGGTGTTGTTGAAATGGAAGCCCTGAAGTTGGGGTGGCTTTGTTCCCTACATTAGAGAAAAAGCTGCATCTTTCTCTGCCCATGCCTGCTTATATCTGTGCTTCCTTCTTTCCTTTCTCCACACTCAAGTTCCTATTGAATTGCCATTTTCTTCCGGGCTTGGTGACCATTGCCCTTCCTGAGGACTTGCGCTACCTGCTAGAAGCGATCTGAAGAGCCCCAAAGCCATGAATCTGGTGAGAAGGTTGAGGCATTGCGTTGTCTCTTATCTATAGCTCTCTGGCAAGCTACAGTCTCCTGGGGTGTCTGGTGGAGAAGGGTGGGTGGTTAGATCTGAGCAGTCTGAAAACTAAGCAACAAGCCTCCCAACTCCCACTGCTCTGCAGTGTCCTTCGGTCACGGAGTGACACATCCAGCCGTCGTGGTCTCCTGAAAAGCCCCCATAGACTTCCTGCCAAAATGTGTGTGTTCAGGGAAATCCAGTCTGAACTCAAGCTGGGAACTTCTGTGGAAGTTTGGCAAGGCATCCCGGCAGCCTGGAATTCCTGCAGCTGCAGATCATTGTTTCTCAGAATCCAAGAGACTGATGGGGGGCGCCTGTCACAAACTGCTGCTCAGAAATGGCTACAGAACCCCAGGCGTGTGGGCCTCATCTATGCTGCAAAAAATCCATGTGACCTGAATCTGATTTTAGAAATACCGCTTCAGCGAACACTTTTTTTTTTTTTTTTTGGTAGTAATATTTCTATCGCATCCTTCATCTGAACAACTAAAAACTTCACAGCAATAGTAACAAATGAAATCTTTATTCCCCTTTGCAGGAAGATAAGGATTGCTGCTATTTGCAGAGGGAGAAATTGAGGCACAGAAAGATTGAGTGAGTTGTCCAAGGTCGCCCAGCAGGTCAGCGTCAGAGCTAGGAACAGACGTCTGAATTCCTATGCCCGTGCCTCAGTGACAAGCCCTTCCAGTAGTAGCATAGCTGGACCAAATGGAGCTTCCTGAGTAACAGTGCCTATTATCCTACTTCTGCCAATAATCCTGGTTACATGCATTAGTGTGACTCCCCCACCCCCTCTCATTCCATTGCACATATAAACAGCAGGCTGCCAGGAAAACACTGACTGGTGTTGCAGAAGTCATTTGGTCTTTGCTGCATTAGCTGGCCTCCACCAGACCTCTCTTTCTCCTGGGATGAGGATTTGCCAGTAATTTTTAAGTTGGGATGTCTCCTAGAAGTCCTCAGAACCGCGCTGCCAGCTTTTTGGATGAGTAATTCTTTTGCTGAAGACTCTGTTGTGTGGGTTTGCGGCAGAGTCTGCCAATGTTAACATTTGTATAATTATTCAAACGACATCATCATCCTAGAGAAATAGTGACTCTGCAGCTTTCAGCAGATGTGTGTATATACTGCAGCTCATGGCTCACATTTTTGGTTGGGTCGCTTGAGGACGGCTCGCTGTGCATCTCTGAGGCGTGCTGGTTTCTGTGCTGGAGGGGTCTGTTTTGGGGAGCTTGGGAGTGGTGCAGTAACCCCTTGGGCAGCCACCCAGTCAGACTTTCCAGGGGAAGCCTGGATGTAAAGTTATAACCGTCTGCCTCCCTGTTTCCTTCCCCTTGCCCAACCTAGTTCCCATCGTCATCTGCTCTGATGAACTCATGGACTGGCCATTGCAAGGGCAGAGATGCTTCTGGAATCCCTTTGTCTTTCCTTAGTGTTGAAGGATGACGGGAGAGTTCTCTGAAAGGGACACACACATTTCATGGCCAGTGTCACAGTCCTGATCAGGTGGTTATGAGCTTGAGAATAAAACAGGACCATGCCATAGTGCTGTGCGACAGATCCCATGGCTTCCTAGACTCTTGGAGGGTCGGGGTGGTGAAAGCTAGATTTGCTGTCCTGTCACTAAGACCCTTTAAGTTTTCAAAGAGTAAATTTAATAACCAATAGAACACTTGCGTGTATTGGACCAATTGTCCGGGACATACACAGACTTTACCTGTCTCTCCTTGCTGTTTGTTGTCACTGCATCAGTAAAATACAGGAATATACCCAAACAGGACCTGGGCGTAAAAGCCCTGCCCGTGAAAGGCAGGGAAGCAAGCTTTGCCAAAAATCCATGGTTACGTATAGCTTCACAGCTGTCAAGCAACATCTTGCGTGTTGCATATCATGGCTACACAGAACCTCATGGTGACAGTGAGCATAGAAAGCTCCCAGTTCCAAAGTACAGGTCTTTGGGGAGAAACTCCATTAGCGGCACAAGGCCTGGGACACATCGCTGAGCTGCTCTGATTCCCTCCAGTATCTGGAGAACACAAAAGAAATGATGCTCTTCTGAGATTTATTTTAAAGGAGGCAGGGTTGGTGCTTCCCGCGGAAGAAGCTTGTCTCCTAGGTTATACGTACAAATTCAGGCAGGATCATGCAGATTGCTATTCCTGATCGGAGCCAAGTTAGTGATGGCTGTGATTCCCCGTTACCGACTTTCTGGGCTACAGCCATCTTAGAACTGTGCCTCTCTTGCTAGCACACTACTATCTTGATATCACCCCTGGGGAGTTATTCTCCTCCTCTTCCTTCTCCCCCTTCTTCTTGGTCTGCCCTGAGCTCATGCCCTTGTCCCTTCTAATGCATGGCAGCGGGAGGAGAGACATGCTAATGTCATCACATGAGCTTGGTTCCATTGTGCAAGAGTCCGCTTTACAAAACCAATGGAGTTGGCACTGAAGGGTCCCTTGCTGGCCGCAGTTGAGTGTGACTATAGAGTCAAGCTCTTGCTACTACTGCGGTTCCCTCCAGTGCAAAGGGGAGAGGGTGGTTTAAGATGTGCCATGTTGCTGCCCTATGACCAAGGGACTTCAGACTCGAGGGCTGCTAGCTTAGGACCTTTCAAGCAAGCAAAGAAAACAACCCTCCTACTAAGGGCTTTTGGGAGGGTTCCTGGAAGTTTCTCTATGGAAGATGATGGATGCTTCCCGTGTCATTTTAGTACGTTTGCGTGCGCATGCAGTGCTCTTTGCTGGCATTCGTGTTTATGGATTTTACCTTGAGGAGCATAAGGGCAGAAGAGACTCTGACCTTGTAAAATTCAGCAAATGAGACTGAGAAGGGTTTCTTGGCTGTTTTCTATGCAGCTGCAAACAATCCTCCTCCTTTCCTGACTCAATGCCCTTACAGAGTGTTTCAATTCTGACGGTTGGCAAATTCTGCTAGGTCTCGTTAGGATCTTATGTTCAGCAGGTCAGATGCTTGTAGCTCTTTCTACAGACCAGACAGCCAGGGTGAAAAATCGGGATCGGGGTGGGGGGTAATTGGCACCTATATAAGACAAAGCCCCAAATATTGGGACTGTCCCTATAAAATCGGGACATCTGGTCACCCTGTTTCTAATACACCCTCTTCTGTATTTGTGTCTACCCAGGACTGGATTGAAATGACCAGACTGGTTTCCCTGGTAAGAGAGGTCCGATGGGTTCCCAGATTTCTAGAGTAAAACATGTGTTATTGGCTGTGAAATGGGTTCATCATCATCGGTGATCCCTCGAGGTCGAGGATGATCTTTCACGGGTTTTATTTTCATGGGTCCTTTGGTGACTGAGGAGTCTGATTTGAGCCACAGGCTCATCGGCAGACGTTGCAGGTGGTGTTGGAAGACAGGGTTGGGCCATGATTGCTGCGTGACCGTTGTCTTTCTTTTCTGGCGTTTTTCTGCGACCAGGCCAAGGCGATTTTCTTCAAAAGTGAACGTTCCTTCTCTGACAAATCTTTGCCAGTTATCCCTACCCTGGGCTGCTGTCTGCCAGTGTGCGGTGTCAATGCCACATCTCTTGATGTTTATCTTGAGGGTGTCTTTAAAGCGTTTCTTTTGGCCTCCTCTTTTCCTTTCTCCTTTGGTGAGTTGGGCGTATGGCAGTTGCCTTGGCGGGCGTACATCAGGCATGTGCGCACAGTGCCCGCTCCACCTCAGCTGGTGCTGGATAATCAGGGCCTCAGCGCTGAAGATATTAGTCTCTATGAGGACACTGACATTAGTGCGACGATCCTCCCACTTTATGTTGAGGCTCTTCCAAAGAAAGTGCTGATACTGGTGTTTTCTATCGGTCACCCAAGGCTCACAGCCATAGAGGCTTTATAAACGAAAAATGGGTTCTTAGCTGCTTTTACTCGGCATTCAAGCACAGTGATTATCTTCTGCATAAATCCAGCATCTGGAGAATACCTGTAGTGATGTATTTAAGTGCCTTCTGACTTGGGACACTCACTAGGGTTGTTGACTAAACTATAAAGCTCAGTTCAGGGCTGTCCACTAGGGACACAGTAAAATTCTCAAATCATTTGAGAGAGAGAGAAATTGTATAATTCCAGTTCTTTGGCTTTCTTATGGCTTGTCTACACTTGAAAGTTGGTTTGCATTTAAAGTGCGGTAGCTATTCATGAATATCTCCATGTGCGGACACTCTTAATCCAGAACAAGAGTGCATTAACAGAAACAAGACATTATTGTTCTGCAATAAGTGTCCAAACCTGGAGTTAATCAGGAACAGTTTTCTGTAGACAAGCCCTAAGTCTCCCCATTTTGGTGGCAGGAGGAGAGATGCTCTGATCAGAGGACTAGGAGCAAGGAACTCCTGAATCCTGCTTCTGACACAGACGTCCTCAGTGGCCTTGGGGAAGTCACTTAAAATTCTCTCTGCCTCAGTTTGCCAATGGGGAGAAAAGTGGGAGTAATACTTACCTACCTAGCTACTTGCTGGGGGGTGTGAGAGTTGTGACTGACTAAGCATTCAAAAAAAGGTTTGAAGACTGAGCGCCTGATTGTTTCTTTCTCTCTTATTGACACCTGTGTAAATCTGGGGCGACTATTGATCTCCATGGAGCTGCCATGATGTGAAGGCAGCGTAAGGGAGAGGAGAATCGGGCCCTGGAAGTGCGATAGCTGTGCTAAGTGCCTTTATAAACTAGCCTCTTCTTACTGCAGGGAGCTGGCTTTGCATTTGGATAAACCTTTAGACTTCTGGAACTGGGGAGTACGGAGAGAGAGAGACAGAGGATGGATTGTCTGAAAGTTGGCTGGTCCCACTGTTCCTTGAGCCCTAAGCTCTTTTCATAATGCTGCTTGTATAAGTGGGATTGAAGAAGCTTAAACTCTTGCAAAGCAAGATCTGGGATTCCTTCTGGCCTGCTTGGTGTGCACTTTCACCTTGCTCAGCCAGTGCCCTGGGGCTGGGTGAAATCCTCCCTTGCTGTCTCTGTCCCCCTGAGATGCTCTAGCGGTTAACCTCTGTTGAACAAAATTAATTGGGAGCCATAAGGAGGTCTGTCAAATGAATTTTATTTTGAAGACTGGCTATTGAAATGTCTGAGATGAACAGTCCCCAGTGGCTGGAGGGGAGGTGGATTCCAGTCAGGCGGGCTAGGGTGGCAGGGGTAGGGAGGTGTGTGTGTGTGTGTGTGTGTGTGTGTGTGTTTAAAATCAGAGCCATTGTGCACCCCAAACCCTCGTTATTAAACTTATCTAGTAACCAAGTGGGGAGCCGTGTGCTTTGAACTGATTAACAGGGGGCCGCTGGGCATGCTGCTTAAAAGGATTAGCAAACCTTTCCTGATGCCTGCGTTTTAATTACAAAAAATGGGGTTTGAGTGTTTACTAGCTCTAGCTGTGCTGTTGATTCCTGGCTCTAGGGCTATTTGTGGTGTGCGGGGGAGCTCAGAGTACCTCCGTGAAAGCAGGTCTTAAAGTAAGGGGTTAGTGTTTGTGGAGGGGGGGGGGTGAAAAGCCCCCGTGTTCTGCAGGGAGGGCAGGTGCTTTGTCTCTTTGTTTGCAAAGCACTTGGCAGGCTTCTCGGGTGATATATTTTGAGGCAATAGGGGGTAGTGGATAGGACACCAGTCTGAGACTCTGGAGATATGGATTCTGTCCCTAGCTATGTCCCTGACTGCTGTGTGACCTTGGGCAAGCTGGTTTGCCTCAGTTTCCCCAGATGTACAGTGCAGATAACCGCCTCAAAGGGGTGTTGAGGCTTAACTGATTAGTGTTAGCGTGTTGCTTTAAGGCTCTGGGTGGCACCAGAGTGCGCCGTATTAACACCGATCTGAACGCCGGAGTCTGATTTTAGCAACTGTGTCTGCTGAGTCTTATAGTGAAGTGCAAGCCGGGTGAGAAGAAGTCCTTGATTCCCCTTTTAAATAGGAGTGTGGCTATTTTTTCCCGTCTGCAGGACGGGAGAGGAAAGACGCCTGCCTGCTCTGTGAATCGGGGCATCTGTAGAAGAGCATTGTCGCCCTGGGAATGGAGGGAAAAGCTGACGTCCAGTGCATTCTGTGGAAATACGATACAGATCAATTACAGAGTTTGACTGAGAATAAAATAGGGCTGTTCCAGTTTGCCAGGCTGGTATCACCTGGGCTGTGGGCACATACACATCCATGTGCATACAGGGTTGGAGGTGTTGGTATCATGTTATAGAAGGATCTAGTCTCCCTCTCCTGACCCCGGCCTAGCAACAGACAGGGGTTCTCAAAGCCCTCGTTCAATTTCCAAAGTCATTTTCAGGGATGAGAGAGATCTGTGGGGCTGGAAAATCTTCCAACTGTGAGGATTTACAGCCTTTGTGAGTGTTTTTTATTGCGTCCCTTCAGAATCTAAGCTTTCATGTAAATTGTTTCTAGCCATGTCAGTTCAATGGAATACACTTCTGTAGATATTGGACTTGAGTCTGGAACTGGCAGGACTGAAATGTTGGCACAAAGAGGCATGGTCTTTTGGTTGCTGTTTGACTCTTAACCCTAATAACGACGGCAGACGCACTAACTGTATTAATCACTCTGATGCTGATTTGTACCAAACACTTGAGGCTAACAACACCGCTGCAAAGTAGGGCATTATTAGAAGCAGTCAGTGAAGAATGATCTTGCCCAAGGTAGTACAGCTAGTGGAGGGGGGCAGCTGGGGATAGAACCCAGGAATCCTGGCTCCCAGTTGACAGTTCCACAGCACTTGCCCTGATATGCTGCTGGTAGACAATGGATGCATCTAAGTAATAGAACCAGTGATGAGGGGTGTGTGTGTGTGTGTGGTAATCTGTGTTGATGAGCTTCCCCTTAGTCAGGTAGCAGACCCCAGAAACTTAAAAGTAATGTTAATCCTCTCCTTTCGTGCAGTGCCCTGCCCCCTCCTCTCCATTAGCGTCTGTTCTAATTGTGTGTGTCTGCTGCAGATCTGCTTCTTTCACAGCCATTTGGTCAGGAGCCAGGTGATGGGCACAAAGCATAAGGTTAGTCTCTCTCGCCCAGAGAACTAGGAGCTGTGTTTCTGAAAGGGGCCCTGCAGCAGGGAAAGCCACATCAGAGCAAAATGTCTTCGGGGAAACAAAAAAAAGTGCTTTGATTTCCCCCCCCCCTCCCCTCCCCACACACACTTTTCCCTTGTCAGAGGTAAAGAGAACAAAGCAGAGTAGAAACTGTGATTTTTATCTGTCGAAGTACATTTGTTTGTGCAGCTGGGGGAGGGGAGAGATGGGTCAGCCCTGTTTGCCTGAGAGGCCGTGGAGACAAAAGGATGTTATGAAATCTTCACGTTACTCTTATCCCCCTCCCCAAAACCAAAACCCTCTTTCAATAAAGCCGGAGGAGCCCCAGGAGCTGTTTATATAGTGCAGCACTCTGAAAAGCACTCAGGTCCCTGCTCTGAGGTTCTGGCAATTTCGGGAGCTTTTTGCAGTGGTTATCTCTTTCTGGCTTTCTTTGGGGAACAATCCTGCACCGACAAAGGGTGGCTAGATTAGACACGGCTGTGATGGATGCTGTAGAAAATGCTGTGATAGATGGGATGTAATAGGTCTCCTTCCATCTTTAATGTCTAGGATTCTTTAATGTCCAAAACTTGCTTCTGGGTATCTGTGTAAACAATATCTAGGAGAGACTTCCCACCTCATCTGCTGCTTCTGCCCAGCTCTCAGTGAAGCAGTAACCCTGGAATGTGCCATTCGAGTGAAAGGATCATCTTGTGACTCAAACCCAGGGTAGGATGTCCGATCCGGGTCCTATCCCCAACCTGACCACTGACTTGCACTGCATCCGTGGGCAAGTCATTCCCCTTTCTGGGCCTCCTTTTTCCCATGTGAAGAATTGGGGGCAGATGATAGTTCTGTGTTGCACCAGTGTAGAGGGAAGCTCACAATCTAAATGAATGCAGGTCGGGTAGATGTGATCGCACAGGGTCCAGTCTCATAGTGGTATGTAAATTATTTTTATCTAGGACGCCAACCTAGCTGCTTTACAGATTGCTGGGAAGGCGAGGACTCTGCCCTGAAGAGCTTGCAATCTCCTGTCATCTGCTTGGTAGATGAAGTCCACTTTGTGGAATAAGTGTGTGTTCGCTGTTTGCTCTTTGAAGGAGGGATGTGAATGAGTCGGGGGAGGGGCGCTTTTGGACATCAGTCCATTAGCCCAGACATCAACATTAATTTCTCTTTGGGAAGCAGTCCTGGTATCTCCAAGACTATGAAGAAATCCAGAGGAGCATGGGTCTTATCATTCTGGGGCACACTGGGGGTCCATTTGGTCCAGTGGCCAGTACCAACTGCCTCCAAGGAAAGTGCAGGAAACTCTGCAGTCGTCAGTTATGGGGATCTTCAGTCTCTCAGGCAAAGCTATTACAAGATCCAGTGGCTGGAGGCTGAAGATAGACCAATTCAGACTAGAAATCAGGTGCACATTTTTATCACTGAGGGTAATTAACCATTGGAGCAACTTACCTAGGAATGTGGTGGATTCTCCCTCACTGAAAGCTTTTAAATCAAGATTACCTGTTTTTTCTAAAATCTGTGCTCTGACAAAGCAGTATTCTCTATTCTTGTTCAAGCACAGTTATTGGAGTTGAAACAGGTCATTTAATTTAAGTTTTCTGGCCTGTGTTGTGCAGCAGGTCCGACTAAGGTCTCTTCTGGCCTTAAAATCTGTGAAACTCCCCTCAGGAAAAGCTTCTTTCTCCCTCCCCTTCTCCCAGCTAGAGGTTAGTTCATGCCCTGAAGCAGGAGAAGAGGAGTATCTGACACTTCTGTACCACCTCTCACACTCACCTTTCTGTGGGCACCCACATTATGCTGATTGCTGAAGAAATGCAGAGTGCCTGAGTCTAATGGGTTCTGGTCAAGCAATATCTAACATGTAGCCTGTCACTTATTTAGTCGATTAAGCTGGGGTTCTCTGCACGCAGGCACGAAGTCCAGAGTGTTTCCCTGGACTTTTTCAAGGAGGTGTTTACTGGGCCTGTGGAGATGGTAAAATCCTTGTAAACATATATCTGAGGAAAGGACAAAATGACATTAAGAACTCCCCATCTGCTGGACTTCAATGGACGTCTAGGCCGTGTAAATAAACCCCCCTCTCTCAAGCTTGCAATGATGGAATAAAAATATGCAATGGGTTAAGAGCCACAGGCTGCCAGAGCTGCTGCTTTGCTGTTTATCTCTGTTCCTTGGGGGGTTGAAGGTCCCTTTCATGGAAGTGCTAGCAGAGTATATGGGGAAAGGAGGGCTGGGCAGGTGTCTCTATTCTATATATGTTCTTAATCTAACCTCATCACCAAAGTATCTGAGCACCTTTTAATAGTGCATTAAGCAACACAGATAACATCTGTCATGTGTGGTTCATTCTCTCCGAGGGGGAAAATTATGTGTGTGTTGTGGTTTTTTTTTTTTTTTTTAATGCCCATGCTGTTCTGTGTTTATAATAGAGAAGGCAGGTTAAAGAGGTGTGCTGGGTACTTGGCGCAGGAGGTGGGGAGATTTGTGATGTCCTGAGTTCCTGGGGGGAGTTCATTCCACAGTCTCGGACCAGCCCCCGAGAAAGCTCCATCTCTGGCACAAGTGAGCTTTATCCTTATGGTTCTAAGTTCTGTTGTACCTGAAGAGCAGAGTCATAAACCACAGTCCTCATCCCGGAGCTTTAGGATCTTTGAGATATGCTGGGTACAGGCCATTGAGCGCCTTAAACATGGGGACTGCGATCTCGAGCCTCTATTGTATGGGAAGCCAGTGTGGTGAGCCGGGACTCACTTTGATGGGCTCACAGTAGTTCACGTTGCTGGAGAGATGTGTTGCAGTGTTGTGTGTGCTGAGGGGGAATTTTCTTAGTCTCTGAATTCATTAATCTAGATTCCCTTTGGCCTTAGATAGGGTTGGGTGCAACTCCTATAGTTTTCTCGTTGAAGGAAACATAAGTACTTCATCTTGGAGCTGCTTCAGAGCCCACTGAAGTCAGTGGGAGTCGTGGAAAGGCTCACGCTGTCTTCACTGGGCTTTGGATCAGGTCCGTGGAGCAGACAGGAGAGCTTGGGGGATTGGTAGAGGACTGCAGAGTCTTCCACCCAAGAGTCACTGGGGTAAAATCAAATCCAGCCCAGGTTGGTAGTAACCATTGGTCATGACTATCTGCTCCTGTGTGAAATGAGTTTTGCTGGGCCTCAGCCCTGTTCCTAAAGGGCAAGTTATCCACATTTGCAGCCAATTGTCCCACTAGTTGGCAGCTCTATTGGAGAGGCCAAATGTTTGTTAGATCATGGAGGCTGTGCCTACCCCTCGTGGCCCTAGAGGCAGTTACCCCTGGCTACGGCTGGGGCACACAGGTGGAGTGGGGGGAGCTTACATAGCCACTGTCAGTGCTTCCCCTCTTCTCTGGATAGAGGATTTCAGACTCCAAGGCTGTCAGAGCCTTTTGCCAGCGGTAAATTCACCTATAAATAAAGAAAAGCGATTTTAAAAGAACCACGGTCTCAATTAGAAGCTGCTACTTGGCTTGTGCTTCTGAAGCTGCTACTGCCCAAATGAATTATTGATACAGTCTTGGGAAGTGGTAAATTGTACCAGAAAGGTGTAATGTTGAGATTTCTCCCCCTCCCTCCCTCCCTCCCTCCCCCTGCCCTTTTCTTTAGCCTTTTGCAAACTGAAAGGTCAAGATACAGGCTGGGATTTTCAAAGAAGCCTGAAGGAGGTCGATGGGAATTGGGCACTGAACTCCTTAGGCGTACGTGAAAACCTGACCCTTCATCCCTGCCCTCTGGTTATAAACCCACCCAAGGTTTGTGCCATGGTGCTGCTTTCACTGCGGGCCGGCTGCACCTCTGGGACTCTCACTGCAGATTCACCCTATGGCATTCAAAATAATGTCGGGCTATTGGGAGCGAGGCTCCACCTATTGTGGGGGGCGGGGGGGAATTCAGTCTAACTCTTCCCTCCCCCACATGCTTCATCCTCATTTGCCCTGAACCCTGCCGATGTGGTGCAAATGTTTACATTTGACTCTGGCATATCCAGGTACCAAAATGACAAACTTATTGTTAAATGGCTTATGACCATCGCAGCAAGCCAGGTGGCCTATCTGGTCACGTCATGGAGACTAAAGCTGGCCAGTCTTATCTGATAGGCGAAGGAAATCCTAGAAGCATCTTGCAAAGAAAAACAGGAAATGACACCTGCTTATTACGCATGTAGCTGGCTCGCAGGTGCCTGGGGATGGACTATTCAGCCTGTATGATTAATTTAAGCAGGGGTTCGTTTTAAGCTTATGTATGTATTTTGCGGTACTGTGCAAAGTACGGAGGTCACTGCTGAGTTAATGGTTTACAGTGGTGTTTACTTTTAAATTAAATGTGACTGCCAATATCAATTCATTTCCTATAGTACAAACACATACACATGCTCATTCACAAATCCAGCAGCCCTGATAGGAAATATAATTAACTACAGAGGCTTAGGGGAATGGGATTTGGAAGGAAGAACTGAAATGAGCCTCAAAGGGACTTGGTTCTGTCATGGGTCCAGACTGAGAGAATTTTGTATGAAATAGACTGTTGGTCTCAGCCAGCTGTGTGTATTTGGGTTGAAAATATTCACCCCTCCCTTCTCTGGTGATATTTAATTAATTTCCCTTTTACTCTGTGCTGCTGTCGAAAGGGGCCGGAGTGACAGTCCTGGTGATTGAAGCACACTCTTTATTCAGGTATTGCAAAGACCCAGGGCCGGCTCCAGCTTTTTTGCTGCCCCAAGCGGCGAAGGACCCCCCCCCCCCGGCTGCTCTACCGCGCCACTTCATTCTCGGCGGCAGTTCGGTGGCCGGTCCTTCCCTCTGAGAGGGACTCGCCGCCGAAGACACAGACGTGCCGCCCCCTTCCATGGGCCGCCCCAAGCACCAGCTTGCTGTGCTGGTGCCTGGAGCCGGCCCTGCCTAGACCTTCTGACTATCCCTCGCTCAGCGAATAGGGGCAGGAGAGCCGTTCGAATCAATGTCCCATCCATGTGTTGGTGCCTCTGGGGAGTTGTGGCGTTTTTTTATGAGGTGGAGATCTGTTTGCTAGGAAGTGGATTGAGACCCCCCCTGCCAACACAGAGCTATTGTAGCTTTGATTTTGTCCCCTGTCATCCTGGGCCAGATTTGAGCCAGTGCCCTAGAGGTGAAAGGCTCTGTGTCTGATTACTAACACCTTAGGCCAGCCAGTCCCTTTCAAACGTAAACCTGCCACTTCTGATTCCTGTTTGCTTCCAACAGGAAATTACATCACAAATGCCAGAAGGGAGGGATGGGCTCGATCGGTGCATTTTAGCTGTAGAAACATCTTGTTCATGTCCTCCTGTCTGTCTGTCCTTGCACCTCTCTCCCTGAGCCCTGGCTAGCTAGTTCCACTAGGTAACCTGCTAGCTCCATAACTCAGGATCTGCATTGCCAAGACACACTGCTTAACTGGGAACTGATTTATCCATCGGCCATTCTCTCGCCTGTCCCCATGGAGGAGATACAGCATCCCTGGAGCATGTCACGTGGCCAGCTGCATGCATTCACTCATTAAATGCCTGTGCCATGACTCAGTGAAAAGTGTTTGGGGTGTTTTCCTTTCACAACAGCACAGTGATGCATTTATCCCATCACCTGCATAAGAGAAGCCCTTTTGGATGCCTCTTCCAGAGTCGCATCTCTCCCTTCTCTCCAAGGTCCAAATTGACGCAAGCGAACATTGGTATCAGGAATGAAAAATGACGTGAGATTAACAAGACGCTGTTTCTAGAGTCCCCATTTCCATCCTCCCGTGTTTGATATAATTTCACAGTAACAGTTGGGTGGAAATGTGGGGGAATGACCATGCTTGTGTGGGATGGGTCTAAATCTCAAAGGGATGGCCTTCCTAAAGAAGGAATGCTTGGAAGGTATTAGCCTTTGAGCCTGAGCTGGAAAGATCACACTTGGATTGGAACGATCCCGAAGTTGGACAGTGGATTGGGTGCAAGGAGCCAAGGTAGCAACTACAGAGGGTCCTGTCTTTCCTTTTCAAATGCTCCGTCCTTCTAATCTGCTGCTCTTTCCCCTGGGGAAATTGGCAAGGATGCTGAGTGAGGAAACCTTGCAGCCCTGGAATGGTAACAGCTCTGTGCCAAGGTTAAATTTCATCTTAGGGTTTTTGTAAGGCCTCTCTTCTCTTAACCCTGTCGTGTTCAGTGGTGGGATTTGTCAGTGTGTCCAGTTGGCACTGAACAGTTAATGAATGTCTCTGAATCAGACTCGCTCATGTCTCTACAGCCCATATAATCCTACATAAAAGGGATCACGGGGGCCTTGCTAACCATGTGCTGAAGCTGTATTTTCTGTGCACCCAGCTGAAATCTCGAGACCCCTTGGAAAGGAAGAGCTGCAAACGGCTTAAGCATGCAGAGTGATGGGAGGTGAAATGCAATAGACAGCCTGGTGAAAAGGGAACGGAGGTTGATGCACAGAGGAGAATTTGCCTTTCTCTTCTCGCATGGCTGAGTCCTCTTGCAGGAAGAGACCAGCCCCAAACTGACCATATGGAGGCAATTTTGTAGCTTCTTTCCACCTGGGGAGAGCGGGGGCTGAATATGGTTCTTGCAAAAGTTTCTGCCTGAGGAAGGAAATAGAAAGGGGGCAGTGGAAGCACAGCCAGAGGACACCCATTCCTGATGGTTACAGCTGATGGACAAAGCTCTGGTCGCTCCTGTTGCTGCACAGCACACACAGGACCTGGATGCTCCTTCCAGCATCCGTTAGCTCCAGGCTTTCGTTGTTCAGGTAGTGAGGTTTGGTAGCCCTCCCCCACCCCCCGCATGTCCCCAGTAATGTGTCAGCTGCTCTTGTTCTCTCCTTATTGCTCTATAAATAACCAGCTGACACAACTGGTTGCTTATAGCCCGTCAATCTCCCTCTGCGTCGCCCCGCCCACCCCCCTCTCCGGGGTTAATTAGCTCTGATCTGTGTTCTCCTTTGGTTTTCCCCTGGCCGCCGTGTCCTCCCCGGTTTGGACGGTTTCTCTGAAGAAGTTTGTCTCGCACCCTCCTGTTTTCATGCCACTTCTGAAACTCCTGTCTTTCCCTTGCTCAGGAACAGCCCAGGGTCAGCATTTAGGGCTTGGCCCCAGCGCAGCTACTCCATGTATGGACGAGGGTAAGATGGGAGGAGTGCATCAGTCTGACCGTGTGTTAATGGGACCTCCATCAGTGCAAACCCAGCCTTGCCCTTGTCTCCACGTAGGGGTCAGCATCACTACAGCTACACTGATTGTTGACTATCCAAAGCATAGGGAAAGCTTTACCTTCCCAGCACTGATCAACCTCCCCTTGCCACTGCGATCCGTGAGTAGCTGGCACGCTGGAAGCGTTTGTCATCCCAGTTGCGCAATGCGATGGGTCAAACTCTCCTGCCACGAGCCATTTGGGATCGATAGACTCTGAACGACTCTGCGTATAGGCCTAGGAACATACGTGAATGTTGTCTGCTCTTGCTCTCCCAATAATAATCCCATGTAACTCTAGCTATTAATTGTGCTTCTCGTCCATAAATCTCAAAGCACTTTAAATTGGAGGGAAAGTATCCTTATCCCTGTCTTACGGGGGGAGGGGGGGAAGGATGGAGAGGGGGAAACTGAGGCATGGGGCGGTGCAGCGACATACCCAAAGTCATCCAGCAGGCCCATAGCAGAGCTGAGAATAGAGCTCCAGCCCAGTGCCTTACCCTCTGGAATTGCTAGCGGTATGTGAAACAATATTCCAGTAGAGGCCAGTTGGGAGCTACTATTTACCCTTTCTCATAATTCAAAGTCAATAAGTCACTTGAGTGAAGAAGAGGACTCTCCCCTCGCGCCCCCCCCCCAAAAAAATCCTGTGTCCCCATCAAATTTAAAAATGGGTGGAAAGAAATACCTTTTCTTTCATGTAATATAATCAGTGGGACTCCGTGCTGCATGGTATAATTGAGACTAATAACTTTGATAAGACCAACAGACTAGGCCTTTTTGAATAAGGTAGTGAATGCGGAATAGAATAGAAGAGACTACAGAACATGGGCCACTGTTCCTTAGCATCCTCTTCTTTCTAGCCTGGACCACATAGCAAGGTCAGTTCTATCAGTCCGTACCTTTGCTAGTAGTAGTATTGCATTATGGTGGTGGGCTGGGATAAGGCCTTTCCTTGAAGCGACCACCTGATATTATTCACTGTTGGAGCCAGATGCTAGTTTGTTCTAATTTCCTGGTGATGCTGTGTTCTCTGAAGTCAGCAGCTATTTGTGTACTCTGAAGAGGGGACTCTCCCATGTTCAATAAAGAGTAAAGACCTTGACAGATGCAGTGGGAGGCTTCCTTCCTGTGACTGGGGAAAATCCAGGAGTTGTCATTCAGTTTCTTTGACGCTGCAAAAATTGCTTTGTCTGCTGTATGATCAGGACACTTTCACTTGCCTACTTCACTGCCAGTTTGTAATAGGCAACAGACCAGAGTGACTTGTTTGCAGTAGAACTAGTCTTATGAAAATCCTGAAATATATATACGGAGTCTCATTCCTCCTAGCTCAAATGCTACATAGAGTGACCATTTGTATTGTGGTAGTGCCTGGTCATCGACCAGGACCCCATTGTGCGAGGCTCTGTACAGATGTAGAACAAAGAGATGGTCCTTGCCGCCAAAGAGTTTATAATGTAGTCCTGCAGCCATTTCCAGTGAGTGGTGACAGTGGCTGCTGTGGTTAGCTGGCTAGCTCAAACGGAGAAGATCTCTAGCCCTAACCCAGTTTAAAAGTACTCATCTATAGTAAAAAGAACAGGAGTACTTGTATGCATCCGAAGAAGTGGGTTGTAGCCCACGAAAGCTTATGCTCTAATAAATTTGTTAGTCTCTAAGGTGCCACAAGTACTCCTGTTCTTTTTGCGGATACAGACTAACACGGCTGCTACTCTGAAACCTGTCATCTATAGTAATCTCTCTGTCTCGGCCCAGAATGAACAGGGTGGCGTATGGAGTTGAATCTGCTGCTGCATTGAACTCTACCTCTTCAGACTTTTTTGGAGGAGGGCGAGAGGGGGACAGCAGGGGGATTTTCTAGGGTGGCATGATTCCCAATTAATCCATTCTCACTGTTTAATACCTCAAAGCACAGAGCAGTGACACCACAATCCAGCCACTTCTCTGCTCAGATTTCTACACCTCATGTGGGATGTTCATTATGTCAGGTGAAGTGTTAAGGGTGACAGTGTCTGTTTGTCTCTCTTGATCCATGCCATGTTCATCATGTTGCTGGAGCATAGCATGGTGAATCTTCTAAAACGGGTCGGCAACCTTTCAGAAGTGGCGTGCCGAGTCTTCATTTATTCACTCAGATTTAAGGTTTCGCGTGCCAGTAATACGTTTTAACGTTTTTAGAAGGTCTCTTTCTATTATTTTATAATATATCACTAAACTCTTGTTGTATGTAAAGTAAATAAGGTTTTTAAAATGTTTAAGAAGCTTCATTTAAAATTAAATTAAAATGCAGAGCTCCCCGGACCGGTGGCCAGGACCCGGGCAGTGTGAGTGCCACTGAAAATCAGCTCACGTGCTGTCCTTGGCACACATGCCATAGGTTGCCTACCCCGATCTAAAATAACAGAAGTGCTTATTGACTCAGAAGAATGCCCTGATTGAACACTAGGCTGCAAAGGCTGTGTATTTCCCTGCCTTTCTTTGTCCTCCTAACTCAGGGAGCATCCCAACAACACCACCTTTGCTGTTTTTCAAATGGTATCTTCAGCGAGTGCCTGTAGAGAGTCCTTTGTTCTGCTTGGCCAGCAGGAGGGTGGCTGTGAGTTGAATGGCAGGGGAAGAGCTTTGTTGTTTGGTCACTGCTTACATTTCTAGAACACCGCTTATCCCAGAGAGTCCTGAAGTATTTTCACGGATGGTGTGTATAGAGATGTAGCCTCCACGTGGGTGGAAATGGAATAAGCATTCTGCTGCAGCAAAGCCTACCCTGGAGGGATTTTTTTGAAGTTGGAGAGGAAGGGGAGTAACTTGCCCAGCTGGAACTGCATGCAGATGGTAGGTTGGCAGGCAATAATTGCTGGAGTTGGTGGTGTGTGTGAACCTGGGCATAACTCAAACTGGATTCTTTAAAAGTCACATGTAGTTGATTGGATTGGTTGCAAGTCCTGTTGGATCATTCTGTTCTTGGTCCTTGCTGCATTTATTGTGTCGTCACTCGGCCTATGTTCCATCCTAGACTTCAGAAAACCACTCTACAGCAATACACCTCAAACCCACTGCTCGCTTAGGGGTGGATTCTGCCATTCTCTTTATCCTGATTAGTACTATACATCCGACTGAAATGGGAGGGACTGTTTGTGAATGAAGCAAGGGACTACTCCATGTAAGAAAGGATGGCAGAGTCTGGGCTTTCTAATGAGGATCTCTGTACCAGTGTGGGATAGCAGCACTTACTCAGGGCGAAATGCCTGGGGCAAGCCCTGCATTACACCAGTGCAGGGTATCTGTGCTTGGGGTTTGCACTGCACTGCTGTAGCCCTGTTGTGACTAGATCAGCCTAGCTACACCTGCACTAATATCTCCAGTATACGTGTCTTTAACCTTCCCTGCACCCGCCCTCCCCCCTCCCCCCGCTTCTTTCTTCTTCCTCCCAAGCCATGTTCTCTCAAAGTTCTGCAACCCAACCCACCACCTTTTGGGAAGAACAGGAATGGGTCAGCCTCCAAAACCATGGTCAGTAGACTTTTTTTAAGCAGTCAGAATGAGATGATCCCGAACCACATCCCTGGGCCTGAATAGTCCAGAATTTTTTGATCAGAAGCTTGCGGCTCAGGCCGATCTCCTACAAAACCATAATCTCCCCCCCCCCGCCCCCCCCCCCCCCGCAACCGTGCAGTTTGTTTGTCACTGTGAAACAGTGAGTCAGTTGAGACTGTTAGTGCTGCCTCCATGTTGCCCTTTACCTGATTTGATCTATTCATTCAGTTTCACAAGCCCACCCCCCCACACTTCTTCTTCCTCTCGCTTGCTGCCCCCTCTGATTACGTTTATCGCACGTTGTTGCTCACACGTGGTGGCCTCGCTGGCTTGTGTGCTTTTCTCCTGTGTCTCAGGAAAGTGCTCTTGATTACCTGCTTGGAAACATGATGTGCATTTTATTTTTAGCAAGGTAGGGAAAATAAAATGTGCCAGGAATACTGGATGCACTTGGGAGACAGGGCTGGTTTCCCCCCCTCTGCCAATGACGTGAGTTCCCTAAGCAAAGGCAGGTTGGGCGGAAGTGATCCCTCACTTACACAAACAGTTTCAATTCTCAGGCCCAGGTTTGGCTATGCAGGGAGGGGGAATGAGGGCCTCTGGCAGGTGGCTCTGGTTTAAGCTCAGGCGCTCTCTCTCGCTGTCTGCCTTTGTGCTTCTGGAGAGGGCTTTTGTTTCCATCTGAAAGGACCAAATAGCTGCCACATCTGTCATTCTAGGAGAGCGGCCGTTTGGATAAATACTCGGCAGATGCCCTGCTTGGCCAAGGGCTGGCTCAGGGATTGCAGAGACACGCTGCGTCCCACGTGGATCTAAGGGAAGGGCCTGCTTGCATTTTACAGCCTGGCAGCTGCTGGCTGCATGCAGCAGGGTGAAGAGGGAGAGCATCCCTGATAGATGTGCTGGAGAGAAGATGCTCCTCTCCTGCCTTCACCCAGTGTAAATGCACTGCAGAAGGCTCTTACGCTGCCAGTCATCTGGAAGATTTAAGAGCTGTTGGGAGGCAGCATCCATAAGAGTGGGACGCTTGTAATCGCCTTTACTTTTTTATTATGGCAGCGCATAGTGGCCCCGGCTGAAATCCAGGCTCCACTGGGGCAGTCCCTGCGCCAAATAGCTGACAGTCTAAACAGACCGAATGGGAGGGGGAACCAGAGGCACAGCGAGGGGAAGTGGCTCACTGGAGGTCAGCCAGCCAGTTGGTAGCAAAACTGGGACGAGAACACCGGGGTGGTACCCTATCCATTAGACCACGCTGCCTCTTAGGCTGGTGCGGCAAGTGGGGTGGGGAGTGCACTTGCTTTCCAGTCAGTGGCAGGCGATGCTCACCATGCAGGGAAGCCAGGACCCTATGACGTGCCGTGGGGATTCCTTACTAGCACGGTAGGTGTAAGTGGCACTTCAGAGGCCACGTGAAAGGAGGCAGAATTGTCTTGTGGGTGGAACATGGGGCTGGGCATTAGGAAATCTGGGTTCTGCAATCAACTCACCCTGGTTCTCACACGCTGAGTTCGTGGCAGAGTTCCATCACCTCTGTCTCCCTGTCTCCATCAGTAAAATGGGGATATTTACCTACCGGCTTTACCCACAAGAGCAGTAGATCTGGATAGACTTTAAATCCAGTATCTTCCTGAGGAGACTAGTATTGCCCTTATGTGCAGCTAACTCCTTAATAGCCTGTTGAGCACCTCATTCGAAGGCTCAAGGCGGGAAACTTTTAATTCCTAGTTTTATGCAAATGCTGCTTTGAATGTATGTCCAGGGTGCTGGAAAGGGCAGAGACTGAGTTTCTTTTACAGAGCCGAAGAGTCTTCACCAACCATGGGCGCAGCCAACTTCTTAAAACAGCTCGTCCTTGGCCCTAAGCTGTCTCCGGCTTTTGCAGGGTACCAGAAGATTGTGCAACCATTGTGACTCAGGGCCGCTTCCTGTTTAAGTGATCATTCGGCCTCCAGGACGCGGACTTCCTTATGAAGGCTTTCTCATGCAACAGCTGCATTTCTCTCTGTTCACTTTGGGTTTCCCTTCTCCACTGCCTCATTGTGAAATTGCCTACCAACTCTGCACTGTGCTGACAGGTGGCAAGATCCTTAACGGTATGACATTGTGGTCAGTGTCTGGAGCTTTCGGTAGCAATATTGCTATAAAAATGTAGAACCGCAAGCCCCATTTGCCATATGTAATCAGAGGGGCTAGATTTTTTATTTTTTTTAATTTTTTTTTTTAATAATGGAATAGTGATCTTCAGTATTCCTAGCTTTCCGACAGTGGACTATACAAGATGCTTTGGAGAAAGGTGCAAGAAACTCCACCTTGGACAATGATGGGATAATTTCCCTGCACGGGAAATGAGTTCTACAGGTTAAGTCTAGAGTGGGTATAAAATACCAACTTGTTACTTCTCAGTTTCACGGAAGGTCTCCTTATTCTTGTGTTTATATGGGAAGGTGAATAGAAGCATCTACATGAGCTCTATCCTGTTAATTATTTTGTATAATTCTGTCATGTCCCCTCCGATTCATCTCCTCACTAAGTTATAAACAATCCCATTATTTTCAATCTCTTTTATGGAGATCTCATTATGCCTCTAATCACATTGAACTACCCTTTCTGTTTCTACACCCTTGAGTGAAAGATACCAAAGCTGAACAACGTTCCATATCAGGAGTAACCTCTGATGTAAATATTATTTATATTACAGCAGGGTAGGGGAGGGCTGTTTTGCACTCACTGTATATTCCTTACGCTCAGGAGCGCCGCCAGCTTTTCTGCCGCCCTAGGTGGCAGAAGGTCCCGCCCCGAAATGCCGCCCCCCACAGAGGCGGCAGAAGGTCCTGCTGCCGAAATACCTCCGCGGTCGCCGCCCCCCAAATTGTAGCACCCTAGGCTACCGCCTAGGTTGCCTAATTGGTTGCGCTGGCCCTGCTTACGCCAGTAGACCAGATAGAGAGAAGGTGGGCAGGGAAACAGAGGAACCAAGAGGTGAAATGACAGCGGGTCAGTGGCAGAGCCGGGAATAGAAACAAGGTGACCTGGTGCCCAGTCAAAAGCACTGACCTGGCATGCCCTTGTGATAGAACGGTATTAGCAGTGTTCTTAATCCTATTCCTTATGCAAGCTAGCATTTGAGGGCTGGGTTTTTTTGACTGCTGCTGCACATTGAGATGGTTTTCATTAGTCTGTCTATCCACAGTGAAACCCAGGCCTTTCTCTTGAGTGACTATAATTAATTTAGAACCCAAGAATGGGGCTGAGTGATTCAAATTATTTCTTCCAATGTGTGACAGTTTGCATTTGTCAACACAATGTCATGTGCTGTCATGCTGCTTAAGGTTAAAGGTAGGCTGTGAATTAGCTGTTCCTGAATAACTCTGTGTGTGGACGCTCTTATTCCAGAATAAGAGTGCCTTGTTCCTGCTGGCAGTAATCCAGTAGATTAAATCCATGTGTAGATAAACCTTTATATGCCGCTGACGTTCCTCACAGTCTTGTAACCTAAATAACTTCTTATCATCAGCAAAGTTTGGCCACTTCACTGTTTACCCTGTGATACAAAACAAATTAATACAAAGTGTGACGTTTTCTTTAAAGCAACACCAGAGTGATGAAATTGCTGACTAACTGACCTGGATCTTGCCTCATTCACAATCTGTGAAAACTCAGACAAAGGAATGATCAGGTTCCCCTTCAGTCTTCTCTTCTCATAACTAAACATGCCCAGTTTTTTTAACATTTCCTCATAGGTCACATTTTCTAAGCCTTTTATCATTTTTGTAGCTCTCCTCTGGACTCTCTTCAATTTGTCCACATCCAAATTCTGGTGTCCAAACCTGGAAACAGTTCTCCAGCTGAGGCCTCACCAGTGCTGAGTAGAGCCGCACCATTACCTCCCATGTCTTACATACGACACTCCTGTTAATATTTATCCTTTTTTCAACTGCATCACATTGTTGTCATATTTCGGTTTGACAGAATTCGATTTATATTTTGTAATTTCGATGGTTAATATCAATGTTTATTTTTAAAGCCTCTTTAAAAAATTTTTTTTTTAATTTTCAATTGCGGGAAATTATGAGGGGTCAAACTATGGGGGGGTCAGACCATTGTTATTTAATGACAGTAGATGCTGCGATTCAAAAAGTAAAAGCTTTATAACTGTTAGAACACAAATTGTCAACATCACACATCAAAATACACAAAGTAAATATCATTAAATGAGACTCTCAATACTCAAGCAGCGTTTTTCTTACCTCACCTATCAGTACATTTCACTGATTACTGATGGACATATTTTTTTTGCCACTTTTGTGTGTGTACAGTGATATTGGCATTTAATGACATTTACCAATAAAAGTCAAATCCTTTCAAGCCTGCTCAAATTCAGTTTGTGATCCTCTGTAACTCCCAGATCTTTTTCAGCAGTACTACTGCTGAGCCAGTTATTCTGGGCAGTGTTGTAGCCATGTTGGTTCCAGGATATGAGAGAGACAAGGCAGATAATATAATATAATAGCCAGTTATTCACAATTTAGTTGTTATTGTTTGCACTTGTCTTTATTGATTTTCATTGTGTTCATTTCAGACCAATTCTCCAATTTGTCAAGGATGTTTTGAATTCTAATCCTGCCCTCCAGAGTGCTAGCAACCACTCCCAGCATGGTGTGGGAGGGCGCGTATTTTATAAGCGTACTCTCCACTCCACTTTCCAAATCATTAATGAAAATATTGAATCGTACTAGACCCCGGACTGGCCCTTTCAGAACCCTGCTAGATACACCTTCCCAGTTTGACAGCGAACAGGGCTGGCTCCAGGCAACAGCTAAGGAAGCTGGTGCTTGGGGCGGCCAATACAAAGGGGCGGCACTCCGTCCGCTATTGGGGCGGCACGACCGGGTCTTTGGTGGGAATTCGGCGGCGCGTCCCTCGGTCCCTCTCTTCCTCTTTGAGCTGCCCCCGAAGAGGAAGAGAGGGAGTGAAGGACCTGCCGCCGAACTGCTGCCGAAGAATGGAGTGGCACGATTGAGCTGCCGTCGAAGTGCCGCCGATTGGCTTATTTATTTATTTTTTTCCCCCGCTGCTTGGGGCGGCAGAAAACCTGGAGCTGGCCCTGACAGCGAACATTTGATAACTACACTCTGAGTACAGTCTTTCACCCAATTTTGCACCCATCTTACAGTAAGTTCATCTAGACCAGTGATACTCAGATTGAGGCTTGGGAGCTGCAAGTGGCTCTTTAATGTGTCTCCTGCGGCTCTTTGCAGCACACGATATTAAAACACGGTGTGATTTTAATTATTAACCAGTCAGGATGCTTTTACTATGTTATTAGCCAATTGTAGAATACTTGGTCAGTCATGTTGCTGTGAGAATAAAATATAAATAAATACTAAATGAAACAATGAATTCACACTGCTGTGGCTCTTCAGCGTAATGTTGACTGCTAATTTGGCTCCTGTGCCACTGAGGTCTGACATAGACCACACTTTTCTAGTTTCCCACATGACATTCTCATAAGCAATGTGTCTCAAGCCTTACTAAAATCAAGATACATCATGTCTACTACTTCCCCCTATCCAGTAGGCCAGCCATGCTGTCAAAGAAGGAAATTAGGTTGGTTTAACATGATTTGTTCTTGACAAATCCATGTCGGCTATTATCCTCTAGGTAGGAGCTTACAAACTGATTGTTTAATTTATTCAAGTATCTTTCTTGGTATCAAAGAAAGGTTGGTCTATAATTCCCCAGGCCCTCTTTGTTCTCCTTTTTAAAGACAGGTACTATGTTTGCCCTTCTCCAGTCCTCTGGCACCTCATCCATCCTCTGACTTCTCAACAATAATTGCTAAGGTTCAGAGATGCATCAGCTAGTTGTTTAAGTAACACGAATACATCCAACTTATCTAAATATACTTTAACCTGTTCTTTTCCTACTATGGCTTGTGTTCCTTTTTCCCTTGTTGTTAGTATTAATTGTGTTGAGTGTCTGGTCACCATTCACTTGCGGTGAAGACTAAATCAAAATAGGCATTGAACACCTCAGTCTTTTTAATTAGCGTCTGTTATTAGCTCTCCTTGCCTCCGAGGAGAGGACCTACACTTTCCTTTGTTTTTCTCTTGCTCCTAATGTATTTAAAGATTCTCTTCTTACTGCCTTTTGTGTTCCTTACTATGTGTAACTCATTTTGTTCCTTAGCCTTTCTGATTTTGTCCCACCTGCTTGTGATAGTCTTTTGTATTCATCCTTTGCAATTTGTCCATGTTTCCACTTTTTGTAGGAATCCTTTTTAATTTTCAGGCCATTAAAGAACTCCGGATGGAGCCATATTGACCTCTTACTATTCTTCCTAGCTGTCCTTTGTGTTGGGATAGTTTTGCTGTTGTGCCTTTAATAATACTATCTTCTTGAGAAACTCTCGGCTCTCCTGAACTTCTTTATCCCTCAGACTTTAATTCCTCTGGGGCCTTACCTACCAGTACTCCGAGACTGTTACTTTGCTTTCCATTTTCCGTATTCTTCTGCTGCTCACTCCTTCCTTTCCATAGACTCACGAATTCTATGATTTTATGATAGTTTTCAGCCGAATTACCTTCCACTTCAGGATTCACAACCAGTTCCTCCGTCTTGCTCAGAATCAAGTCTAAAATGGCTGTCACCATGGTTACTTTCATAGAATATCAGGGTTGGAAGGGACCTCAGGACCCTAGTCCAACCCCCTGCTCAGTGCAGGACCAATTCCCAGACAGATTTTTTTGCCCTAGATCCCTAAATGGCCCCCTCAAAGATTGAACTCATAACCTTGGGTTTAGCAGGCCAATGCTCAAACCACTGAGCTGTCTAAACTTTCTGAAACAAAAAGTTGGCTCCAATACAGTCCAAGTACGTATCTTGAGATTTACCATATTACTTTTTCAACAGATGTTTGGGTAGTGCAAGTCCCCCATTGTTACCAGCTCTTGTGTTTTGGATATTTCTGTTGTTTGTTCTAGAAATGTCTCGGCCACCTCCTTCCCCTCATTTGTTGGTCTATAGTAGACCTCTGCCATGACCACTCCACTGATTTTTCTCCCCTCCCCCCCCATTTATTGTCACCCACAGACTTTAAACTGGTTTGCCTCTCATCACCCTTGGACCTCAGAACAAATGGATATATTCTTGATATCTAATGCAATACCTCCCTTTTTTTCCCCTTCCTGTCTTTCCTGAACAAGCCATACCCCTCTATACCAATATTTCAATTAGGAGATTTATCCCCCCAAGTGTCTGCTACGCCAGTTAATTCATAATTTAGCTTATGTGCTAATACTTCCTGTTCTTCCTGGAATACGGCGTGATAGTTGTTTCCAAAGCTGCATACTTAGCCATCAAGCACATGCTTAGGTTTAAATGCATGAGTAGGTCCATTGACTTTAGTGACTTCACATGCTTCAGTGTTTGCTGGATCAGGTCAGAGTGCTGAGTGCTTGATGTCTTCATTTCGAATATAGCAGAGCCTAGATCTTAAACCCAATATTCCAATTGTGGACATTCTGGAACCATCTGGAGGTGCCCCCTCTTCCCTTCTGTGCAATGTAACACTCTGTATATGCATTTCAAAATCCATGGGCCTATATTTTTGTGTGCATGTCCATCAATTGCTTTCTGTGTATTTCCCTCCCACGGAATACCTTCACTTCAGAACATTCCCCCTCAGATGTGTTCGCTTGGTTTCCCTCTCTCGCCTTCATTTCCTGCCTGTATTTGTAACCTCTCTTGGTTACATGCATTTTTTTCACCATCCTCCCTGACATTTGCATCTCCTCAGTGAATTTCATCAGTGTCCAATTGGCTCTCTCTTCCGGATCATTAACAAAGATGTCCCACATGACCTGTTCTCACATCCATCCCTTTGGCTCCCTGCTAGACTCGTTTCTCCCCATCCCTTTCCCTGCGACTCTGTGTGCTGCAGTTCGTTGTTGATCACCATAAGCCAGTTTGGAACTCCGTGTAGCAGCACTCAGAGTATGCCCAAGTCATTTGAATACGCTTCTTGATTATCATGATGGGAAATCTCTTTGATTTCCTCTCTAGGCTGATTCCTCAGCTGAAGAGCAAACATGGGAGTCTCCACACTAATGTGTAAAGTATGTTGAGTTAATTGGCAATTGGTTAACTTGAGGTAAAGTCTAGCAAAGACAAGCCTCTGAGGCCTTGTCTTCACTATGGAAAAAGGTGTGTTCTTACCTCATTTTAGCAACTATGAGGTAAAATCCAAGCGAATACAGGCAGTTTGCAGTTCTCACATGTTAGCAGGTCTAGGTAAACCTTAGCCTCCCCCCCCCCCCCCCCCCCCCTACCTGGATTTGCTAACAGGTGTGAGAACAGACTGCCTTGCCTTTCGCTAGGATTTCACCTCATGTTAATTAGCATGAGGTAAGAGCACACCTTTTTTCCCTAGTGTGGTCACATTCTGAGGGAAGGTTTTTGTTTCTCCCACCTTGCTCGCCAGGCGGAAGGGAGGGTGCCAGTCTCTCTGGTTCCCGTTCACAGGGCTGTCATGAGAGACTCATCTGTTTCCAGCAGAAGCTATATTTAGTGTGTGTGCTGCTCCCCTGGGACAATAGGTGGATCATTTGTGGCAAACATATTGGGTCATCTGAGCTGTAGAGACAACAGGGCATCTGAGATTCAGCAGGAAGCCAGACCGTTAGGCAGGCGACTGGAGCAAGGTAGCAAATCAGAGGCTTGTTCTGCCCCCAGATTGGACAAGAAATGTCTGCCCCTCAGTTGCCAGTGCTGTGAATGGAAGGTGTAAACCCTCCAGAAATCTGGGGAAGTCTTAAAGTGTCCAGAATGTGATTGATACCTCCCCCCCGCCAAATACCAACACCTTTCTCTACACCAGCCTTCACAGCCCTCTGCCCCTCAAACCCAATTTGTCCCATGGCCTCAATTGCAACCTGTATTTGCAATGGGTCTTAACTTCACACCTAGTCTGCCCCTCGCCTAGCAACATGTTCACAGCGAAATTGCGACTGTCGGTGGCATTTCACTTGTAAACTCTCCAGTCAGGGTCTCTTCGTTCCTGCCTGCGTGCGTGTGTGTGTAAAGCAGACTTTAGGACAGATTTCCCTTCTGCTTGGCTGATCGGCTTCTCTGTACAAATCACGTGTGCTGTTGGGGGATGGGGCGTGGGATCAGTGTAACCTATGAATGGGTTGCTGTGAAGGGGGATGGAAGGGGGGAGAGAATTCTGGAGCGTCAAAGTTTGTGGAATTGGTGGAAACTTCCTGGGTGAGTCCTGGAGTGATTCATGGCAAATCACAACCTGAGGAGGAGGTGAGACTGAGTCAGTGCAGTGGTGTCTGAGTACATAACTTAATTTCCTAATACTGTTGTGTGTAATCCCAGCTGCCTGTCTTCTCTAGTATCCCTCCCATCTGCCTAGATTTCAGTGCAAAGAGAATGGCAAAGGCTTCAGCCTGTGCCTGAAATGCCCGGTGGAGGTCTGGTGAGAAGGGGACGGGTGGGATCCGTATTGGTCTTGTAGGGATGCTGGCTTTTAAGAACACTGCTCAGAATCTGGCTGTCGGGTAAGTGCCAAGCTAATGCAGGACACCCTTTCTGGGTGCCATGTTCATAGCTGGGAGTTGGGGAGCGGGCTGATGCTTTTCTGTCACAACCATATGGGCAGACCCAGATAGCGTTGCTGTTCTGTGAAGTACAGGAGGGAATGTGACTGTGTCGTTGGCAATAAGTGATGCGGGAGGCACACAGCCAGACTTGCAGGAGAAAAGATCTCTACTGAGCATGCAGAGAGGCCAGGGCTGCATGTGGAGAGGCCTGTATTTTGTCTAGTAGCAGCCTGGCCCAGCTTGTGTGCTGAGCTCCAGGTGTAACACCAGACTGGATGCCTCCTGGAATCTTACCCTCTAGCTCCAGTCCCACTCATCATACTAAACATGGCCAATTGGAAGGAACTGGAGCAACTGGCAAGGTGTGATGTGTGGGCTTCTCCACTGCCTCTGCAAGAGAGCCAGGGTGGGCCTCTGATTAGATTTTGCAAAGGTGCAGTGAACCAACAGCTCCTTTTGGAATCACGGGAGCTGCAAGCACTCAGCCCCTTTGGAAACCAGGCTCTGAAGCTCCCATTGCCAAGCGACCCACTAAATAAATGTGGTAGGGAAGGCTGAGCTGTTCAGTGTGTGTGGTCTCGAAGCTCGGACAATGGCGCATATTTAAGTGTCCAGCATCTAGCCCGAGGATTTCAGTGAAGCTAGCAAGTAGGTTTAGCTTGGTGTGTAACTAATTTCTTTCATGCCGCCTAATGGCTCCTGAGGGATCTAAACTGAGCCAATAGACACAGTGCCAGCAAAAGCCATCTGCTTCACACTGTGTATGTGTGTGTGTGTGTGTGTGTGTGTGTGAGAGACAATGACATGATGATATAGCAGGTAAACCATTGCTTTACTATACCACCTAATGCTGACAAAGGATGCACTTCTCCATCCCCAACTTTCATTCTTTCCAGAAGCACAAATTGTCTAGAGGAAGGGGATGGCTTAGTGGTTAAGGCACTAGACTGAAACTCAGGAGTCTCTGCTACTGATTCCTTCCGTGACCATGGACAAGTTACTTAAATTCTTTCTGTCTTAAGTTCCTCATCTGTAAAGTGGGGATAATGATAGAGAGGTTGTGAGGATAAATTCATTCATGCCTGGGAGGTACTCAAATGCTGCAGCACTGGGGTCATATACCTAGATAGAAACCAGGAACCTAATTTGTTTTTGGTTAAGTGATGTAGAAATCTGCATTATATTAGAGATGAACATGAGGAGAAAATTCCTGTAAGTAGGGTGAATTTCAAGGCACTCATCTTTCACTGGGATGATATCTTTCACTGTTCTGCTTTTATCCCACAGACCGCTCCTTTTAAAGAGCACATCTCTTGTCATCCTTCACTGCTACTTTTCCCCCCTTTGCTATCCAATATTTCATTCCCCACCCATGTATCTGGCACAATCTTAGCATAATCAAAATAGCTGCATTTTTTCTCTCCTTTGAATGCTGCTGGGATGGGATGCATCTGGTGAGTTAGGCTGAATAATTTTGCGGCCTCTTCCCTACTTGTTGTGTCTAATTAGGAGCCTATTACGGGAAGTCCCTAGTGGAGCTGGAGCAAAATTAGCACAGGGATTTCCCCACTTGCATCCTTTTGAGGCTGCTACTTGGCCAAGAAGGTTTATTTGTGCTAGCAGCTGTTTGAGGCCAAACCCATGGGGGGTTCTTGTGGATCTCCTAAAATAGAACCATATTTGAGGAGGACTGGCTTCCTGGCTTGTTTCTCTTTAAACTAGCTGTGGCCACACTGGTTGACCTACCAGGAAGTCCTTCAAGCTCTCACTCCCCATCTCTCTTCCCACCCCAGATTTGAAGATGTCTTCAGAGATGATGCCGGATAGCAAACGAAATGAATATTCTTGATGTGAGGAGTGCATGAGTGTCTCTTCCATAGTGTCTTCTGTGTAATGGGTCTAAGTTACTGAAACTGTGCATTTTACTTGGAGACCTTTGCAGTTTTCAAGTGTATTTCAGCAAACACCTGTTTCTGTCCAGCTGTCTCTATTTTCTTTCCTGCTTTTGTTTTTAAACCTCCAAAATATTTTGTGTAAACATAGAAGCATCTTCACTTTGCTAATCAGCCTCCTCCTCCTTCCCCTGGTTGACTGCTTCAGTGGGGCTGCAATCCAGAGCTTTACAAGGGAGTTTGCTTCCCAGGTGTGACTAAACTGCTGCATGGAACACTAGCCTTGGATGTCTCTGATGGTATGTGGCAAAGTGACATGTGTATGTCTTTTATACCGTAGATGCTTTACTGTAATGGTAGAAAAGGAAAAATAGAGTAAAAAATGAGGGTGTTGTCTAACTGGGTCTTGGATATGTTTGGAGGCTATAGGTTGTAAGTAGACTCGCAAAACACAGCATGGAAGTCCACACATTTAGTTGAAGGCCTTGATTTAAATTTTGGTTGGTCCTAAAGTATGACCTGACCTTCAGCTTTTATTTTTAAAATGGAGCTTCAGAGGTCAATTTATCATCAGAACGAGAGTGCTGTGACGTTTCTTTTGATACAAAGCTGCCAAGAACTGAACGTTGCAAACAGGAACGCTAAAAAACAGGTTTACCCCTATTGACTTCAGTGAGGTTCAATGGGACATGGGCATTTGGGGGAAGGATGAATCAGGAAAAATGAATATTGTGCTAAAAATAAAATAATGGTCCTTCCTAAATAGGGACATTCCATACTTATACTGAAATAAATCACACCCCTCCTGAAGGAGGAAACACCAGCTGTCCAACACCTCCACTAACAAACCAGTATGACTTAGGAACTTATTTGTGTATGGCACCAGACTTCCTCTTCAAGGCTTCCAGCCAAGGGCTTTCTCTAAACCATGATGTTCATGAAGAAACTGGGGACCCTCTTGTCTTTTCTCAGACCATTGTGGCTGCAGAATGATTGTGTTTCAGCCTCCGCTCTGCAGCACTGCCCTTGTCCTCTGTCAAGGGGACGCTTTCATAACTCCAGGATCTAATTACTGCACGTCATGCCTGCCTTTCTGATATGGCTTCAAGGTTGTTTGACAGTAACTTCTTATATCAGAGTTTAGGGAAACTTGGTGGTCCGGCTTTGTGCAGCCTGCTCTGAGCGGATGGGAGTAAATGCCTGTTCCAAATCCTATTGCTGGCTTCAGAGGAATGTTCCAGACTGGAACATGATTGACTTTCATTGTCCAGGTCGGACATTGTAAATGTCTGGCATGGAAGGTGCAGTACTGGTATCTACCAGTCCCTTCGTATAAAGAAGCTCATGGCTCCTGGCCCCGGAATTCACCTATCTTGATAGCAAATGAACGTCAGATGCCACTCTGGATAGCTGGAGAGTCACCTGCCTTTTTGCTTGTACTGAAGAAACTCCCACACCCGATGTTAAAGCTCTTGAGTCTCTCCCTGCCAAATTTCCCCATCTGTGAACAAGAAGAATATCCCCCCCCCCCCCTTTGAGACTCTAATGAAAGGCTCTGGGCAAGAGCCTATGCAGCTCTGAACCTTGCTCCTCAAGCATTCACTCACTAAGTCTCCTTGTGAAGTAGGTAGCATCCCCATTTTACAGATGAATAAACCAAGGGTTGGAGAGGTGAAGTGACTTATTAAAAGCTCTGGTGGGTTTAGAAATCTGGAGCTCGGCTCCAAGCCGTGCTACAACCCAGTGGATCATATGACCTCGCTTCCAGTTATACCACAGTAGAGAGTTGGTGTGGGTGTCTGTCTTCATGTTGGAGGCCCCACTCTCTGCCTAATTGCCAGAGGATATGAGTAAATTAAAGCTGTAGCTAGGGATGCTTTAGCAGTAGCCGGTTGATGTTTTTAGCTCTGGAGGTCCCTAGTTCAGTCCCCCATGTGTCTGCCAAGGTGGCAGCCATCACATTGGCTTTGTGAAGAAAACTTGGATGGGGTGAGGGAGAGAGAGTTTGGGAAGGAATAGAGATAAATTGTCTGTTAGTAGTTTTTTTTTTTTAATTTTGCCTAGGGTGGGGAGGGTTTAGTTGTCTTCCTGAGACTTATTGTACCTTTCATCTTATCTGATGCCCTTTGATATAGTCTGGCAAGAGTCTCGTGTCAAGTGATTCTAAAACCTCCTGGGGTTTGCTTTGTCATTGCTGCTTCCTGCTTTTGGGGGTTTTGCTCAGCAGGCAGCTCTGTGGGCGGTCGGCTTTCCCCAATAGGTTTGGGAGCTGCAACCACTCAGGCCTGTTAGCCCATCAATGAGCTTTTCCTGCTGTTTTCCAGTATCGAGAGTGTGTGTGTGTGTGTATTTGAATTCCCCAGCTTTTGGAGGGGCACATTCTATGTCCTCGCCGCAGTCCCTGGGCCAGAGGATTTCGCTCTCCCCACTGGGGCCCTGAGGCCAGAGGAGTTCTGTGCTCCTGCTGATTACTGGGGGGCCCTGTGCCCCTGCTGCATGCCCTTGTGTGTGTATGTATCTGATTGTCTGAAGTTGGGTGACTGTCTTGTTCTCTGATGACTTATAGATTTCTCTGGGGCTATTTGTCACTGCAGCACTCCCTGTTTATGGGCTCTTTTTAAAAACTGGATGTGCCTCTGTTGTAATCAATAACCATAAAAATACTTCCTGTACCTAGTAAATTGGATCAGTCTTCTGTACCTAGGAGGTCATTTTTGGAACAACTTGTTCTGCGTATTCCAACTACCTTCCTCATTGACTATTTCCCACTGTTGAATCTCATGCTGTCTGGAGTAAAGCAGAAGTGAGTAAAAGCCATTCATGCTTGAGAGACCATTAAACTGAGCTTAGGGAAGGGAATCGGGAGATGGTGGGAGCACTCTAGTAAGGAGGAGAGTGCAGTTTAATTCCGCCAAACATTGCTTCCTTCCTTCAAACAAAGGTTTGAAATGCAAGAGAGAGGAGGTGGTTCTGTGTGGCTGTGGGCATGGGGAGTAAAGATCTACAATATACTGCTTGGTGCATGCCATCAAGACCAATTCCATGTGCTGTGCTGGTTGTCTCTAGTCTATCTCAGCCTTGGGGAGTCAGCAAACTAGAATGTGTTCCCCACATGTCTTTATCCTTGCAGATGTTCAGGTCAGGGCAGGGCAGGATGGAGTCCTTGCTAACTTAAATACTGTGGGGATATCCTTTTGCTAGCAAGAAATGAAGATGATCGAGATCCCCTTGGATTCCCCTGTAATCGCTTCCCACTTGTCATATCAGTAGTGTGATCTCAGCAAAGGCCTAGTTTAGAAAGGGAACCAGAGATAGCAGAGGTGGAAAAAGCTGAAGTGAAAATAGCTGCTTCCTGTAGGGTTTTTACTGCAAATTGTCAGTCTTCATATTGGTTATCTTCCTCTTTGTTATTCCTCTACCCCTCTTTCCCCAAACTCTGAGTTAGGAAAGTTACTCCTAACCCCAGCCGTTCTCTTAAAAGTTGTATTTAGAAGGCTTGTATCTTGGTAGCAAACCCTCCTGCAACCTAAACCCATCATGTGAGCATTTTCTGTGTGAGGCGGTCAGTGTGTGCTGCTGAAACACAGGAGTGGGCAGTGATCAATTAACCCTTTCTGTACCCTGACCCAACACAAAGGGTTCTCTCCCCCTCCCCTCCACCCCACCCCAGCCTGCTCAAGGTAAAACAGGAAGGACAAACATTGCCCCAGCTGTAGGCTGCCCAAGGCATTGGAACTAAATTAGGGACATGGGGGGTGCTTCCTAATCGATGCACTTGAACACACTAGACACAGTGTCCAAGTGATCGGAGCATGCTGTGGGTTACAGCAAAATATTTTTGATTCACACTGATAAAGCAGCATAAATAGTGACTAGGGAGCAATGGAAGGCACTGGGCTAGCCACTGGGAGGCCTGAGTTCAAGTCATAGCTCTGCCTTACTGATCTGTAGGGTGACCTGTGGCAAGCTATTTTGCCTAGTGATATTTTTATAAAATGCGTTGATATAAGTATGTATATATAAAAGCTATGTACCTGCTAGGGGGTGATGGTTTTATTAATTGCACCGAGCCTTGCATCCAAGGATTTCAAAATACTTAAGGTTGTGAATGATTTTAATCTTCTCAAAGTAGGGTATTATGATCCCTGTTTGTTAATGTAAGGGGAAACGGATCCACACAGCAATTAGTGGAATTCCTCCTGCCATGTATTGAGCTGGGGATGGAACCTCGTGTGACATGTCATTCCATATTCTTTATGAAAATATGGACTGGAAAAGAGCTTAGTCTTCCCGTGAACTTGTGGGTCAGCCTGTGAAGAATGGTTACAAGGGCCCTACAGAGTCAGGCAGTCTTGTCACCTGATACAAAAACATTATCTGGGACTTCTTGTCATTTTCCACTGTAAGGGAAGTGGGATCAAACTAGGAAACAAAGGACTCTGGCATTATGCAAATCCTATTTAAGGGTGGGGAGTGAGGTAATCCAGGCCATCCGTTCTCCCCTGCTACCCCACCCAAGATGACTGCTGGAAACAACTAAGACTGAACTGGGGGAAAGAACTGAACCCAAGCTGGAAAGGCATCTGGCCTGTGAAGAAGATTATTAGATCCACATTTAGGGTGAGAAGAACTTGCATGTAACCAGTTTCTTTAGTGTATTAAGCTTAGTTTGCGTGCTCTGTTTTATTTCCTTAGTAATCTGCCTTGTTCTGTCTGCTACCTCCTTAACTACTTAAAATACACCTGTTATAGTTAATACATTTATTTCTGGTTTATAATATAACCCAGTTTATGTGATTTCTAACTGGGGGGGGGGGGAGAGAATGGGAAATTGTGCATACTCTCTTCCACATTGAGGGAAGAGGCGAATACAATATATCTTTGGGTCTGCACTCCAAGGGAGGTGGACATCTGAGTGCTGGAGCCCTTAAACTGAGTCTTCCCAGAGCTGGGTGTGTGTGAGAGGAGGTTTTAAGAGCCTGGCTCAGCAAGACAGGTTAAAGGGGGCCCATGCTGGCAGAACAGGTAGACTCAGTGGTATCTCAGCACATCAAGTGACTTCCCAAGGAGTCCAACCCGCCACACCCAGATCTCCTGACTCCCAGCCCTGCCTCTTATGGAAAAATCATCCTGTAGAATGTAACATTTCTAAAGGCTTCTCTGCGGTGTCATTGTAACCATGTTGCTTGGAGGATATTAGAGAGACAAGGTGAGTGAGGGAATATCTTTTATTGGAGCAACTTTTGTTGGTGAAAGAGACAAGCTTTTGAGCTACCCAGAGCTCTTCTTCAGACCTGTGAGCTCAAAAGCTTGTCTCTTTCACCTGCAGAAGTTGGTCCAATAAAAAAATATTACCTCACCCACCTTGCATTCTAAAGGGTTGTTGAAACATCCTATGGAAATTAATCATTGGATCTGCGTGATATAATTTTATAAGATAGCTAAAAATAGAAGGGATCTAAATCTCGATCAAATCCTATAGGTTTGTAGTGTAATCTCCATAGAAACCTGCTGGCTTCATCCACTTAAATGCCACAGGACTTCACAATAAGATGTGCCGTAACTACAAGACTACTCTTTCTTTCTGCACTCAAGTTGCACCCCTACCCGCCAATGCAGAACAAAGACAGAAATGCTTTTATGTCTCTCCATCCCTGGGTGTTAAACTTGCTCTGTCTTTTTCCCTTTATCCAAGTGGTAAAAAACACATCACTGGTAAAAGAAGAGTGGGGCAATGGCATAGGGTGCTTCTCTCCTCTTCTTCCATCCCCCTGTTCTCATGATCTATTATTAATTTATCTTTGCATTCTAGTAGAATCTGAGGCCCCAGCTGAGATCAGGCCCCGTTGTGCTAGGGGCTGTGTCTGCACCTGGTGAGATAGTCCCTTCCCTGAAGATCTTACAGTATAAATAGACAAGATGGTCACAGAGGGTGGCAGGGGCAAATGGCGCAGAAAGGGGAAGTGAATTGCCCATGGTCACACGGTAGGCCACCTCTGGGAACAGAACACAGATCTCCTGACTCCTAGTCCAGTGCCCAACCTACTAGACCAGTGATAGTCAGACTGAGGTTCAGGAGCTACAAGTGGGTCTTTAATGTGTCTCCTGTGGCTCTTTGCAGCACCTGATATTAAGACAATGTATGAGTTAATTATTGACCTATCAGGATGTTTTTACTAGGTTATTAACCCATGGTAGAATACTTGGTCAGTCATTTTGTTGTGAGATATATATTCATTCATTCATTGTTAATTATGGTCCGGGGTTAAAGCTGCGGTCTCCATACTCCTCCCAACCCACAGTGATTCTTGGCTGGTGCCAGTGGGAGGTCTGCACAGAGCTCCAGGGGAACTCCTTTGTTTAGTAAATGAACTTGGCGAGTATCATCGCTTGTTCAGTACCATATTGCTGCATTCGGCTTCACTCAGTGCAAAAATACGCTCGCCTTCAGGACCATCACAATTTCTGCCCTTTGGTTTTGCTTCCTCCACCATCCCCCCCCCCCCCATATATATATATATAAAATGTCAATAGTAAATGAAACCACGAGTTCACATTACTGTGGCTCTTTTGGATAATGTCGATGGCTAATTTGGCACGTGGACCACTGAGGTCTGAGTGTCGCTGCACGAGACCCTTCCCTAGTTTCATCAGAATTGTTACTGGTGGGTGGGAGTGTCCTCAGATGGCAGCCCGGAGACTAATGGAAGCTCTCTGCCTGGGTTTGCTATCTGTCACCTGACGTAAGTGGCCAGTGGAAGAGGCATGAGAAGTGACACTAAGAATAGGAATGATAACAGCACTGAAACTCATTAGCAAGTTTCTTGCCCTTTCTGGGTCCAGTTACATCCAGAGGCCTCTGGGATAAGGAGGGAATGAGTACCCTGCTGTCTCCTTACCCCCACACTCCCGAAGCGTTGAAAGGCTGAGCTGATTCGGAAGGACGACGCAAATGCCAGCTTTGTTAGACTCTCTCGTGCTTGAAACTGGGGTGGAGAGGGGAGACCTAATGCTGGGTGCACCGCTGGAGATGAATACAAGTGGGGGTACTGTCTGGGGGCTCATGGTTCTGATGGTGATGGCTCTTAGTGTTGGAGCACGGGGAAGGAGGATGGAGAGGAGACGCTGCCTCCCGAGAGAGGGTGTATGTGGGATGCAAAGGGGGGGGGCATTATCCTTGTCATTGGCCAAAATTTCCCTCCCTTTTCCTTACTGTTATGTTGCATGCTGCCGCGCCCCCGCCCCCACCCCATTCCAAAGATGGGTGTATTTTGGCAGTGCTGTGCTTACCTCGGGAGCTGTCAAACACGTGGCCTGTCTGACGTATTCATGTGGCCCATATGAATATTTAGAATCTAAGTTTTCTTTTTTTAAAGTAACCTCATGGTTGCAGAGAGTGGCCTCCAAATGTAACCAATGCAGGGTGGTCTACCTGAGCCTGCACATGGCCCGAAACAAGGACTCTGAGAGGTGTTAACTCACCTGCCTGTCATTAGCCTCTTTGGGGTGTTGACTCCGAAGCCTAAGGACACTTGAAAAGTCAGCATGAACTATTTGGAGGAATGAGTGGGGGTGAAACCTGTGAGTGGGGGGAATTGAGAATTACTGTAGGGAAGGAAACGCAGGGAGAAGAGGAAGGGAAACAGAAAGGGGGATGGTGGAGGAAGGAGAACCAAAGGGCAGAAATTGTGATGGTCCTGAAGGCGAGCGTATTTTTGCACCGAGTGAAGCCGAATGCAGCAATATGGTACTGAACAAGCGATGATACTCGCCAAGTTCATTTACACCAGCCGAGAATCACTGTGGGTTGGGAGGAGTATGGAGACCGCAGCTTTAACCCCGGACCATAATTAACAATGAAATTCAGCCCTCTCCCAGAATGGGTTTATATCCCTGGTCTATGCAGCAGGTCAAAGGTGCCTGTAGCCCTTAGCAATGCAGCTGCGATGTGTGTGTGCATGTAATATAAGTATTCCTCCTTGATCTCTCTCTCCTGTTTTTCTTCCGCCCCCATTTCCAGCTGCTCAATCTGACCTTCCCTGGACTGCCAAATACTCCTACTCGGCAGGTGTTTCCACTTGGGAATTAGGAACATCTCTAAGTGTTGAGATCTTTCTGCCTCAAGGCCAGATGTCATGGAGTGATTTTTGCCTGGCTTCTGCATGGCCTTCTTGTCAATGTCCTGAATCTCAGAACCAGAGCTGTTCGCTTTTCTTTCAGGGCTCCTGCAGTCTGCCTGGCATATTCCCCAGCAATAAAAGCCTGCCTATGAAAGAAACTTGATTAAATCTGGCCTTTGTTAAACATCTCACTGCTGTGACCTTCATTCTGCTATCAGAAAAACCTCCTGAAATGGAACAAATTACCTTATCAAGAGTTAATCACTCTCCTCTCCCATCCCAAAATGGACTGCTCCCCGTTCCCCAGGGAAGCAGGAAATCGGTGGTGGTGGGAGTCCGAGTATTTATTTAGTTGAATTGCAGATAGGGTGTTTTGAAAGAAGGAGCAGCTGATTACTTGCCTGTGTGGGTGTCTGGATATTACAAAGGCAAATGTCACAGTGGTCTTGCTGTACCTGTGCATGTTATAGGGGCCACAGCTCTGATTTCACTGCTTGAAAAGGATTCTGAGTTACCTCTTAAAAAGTAGATAGATCTATTTATACCCTCCTCTGTTTGTTATCGTCAGAATAACATGAAATTTTTTCCTGCCGTCTAACTTCTTTCTAGCTGGCGATTGCAGATGATTCTTCTTTTCCTGCCGCTCCCCTGCTCCACCAGGGTTTTTGGAAACAGCTGTAAATAGAGCTTTTAAAAATAAGTCACAGCTCCTGTATTGTGTTGTGATCTTGCCCAGATTATCTTTTAATGCACTAGTATCTCTGATAGTGGCAGTGCTGCAGCAGACAGCACACTGTCTAACTGTGGGTCCTGCAAATAGTGGTTTCTTAAAATGTCAGAAGAGATGGGTTTTCATTGAAATAAACTATTGGAAGAATTCAAAGGGAGGTTCCCTTGCTATTCCCCTATCTTGTGTGTTGCATGTACCTTTGTCTTTCTCCTGGGCTGCTCCTCATACTTGCCAGGAGCTTCCCATAAACACCTGCAAAACTACTTCATTGTCCTTCAAATCTCCTTAAATTTCTCCTTTGCTGTGATGCCTGCAAGAAAAAACACAAACTTGACTATGGTTAGGCTACTGAGACCACCGCCTGCCATGCTGACCAATGTTGCCTCATTGCTTCTTTGTCCAGTGACACTATGTGCTGTCTGAGGTGAGAAGCAAAGCAGGTCTGCTTAGGCAGAATGTCTTTTGCTGGGAACAACACAGTAAAGGCAGGAAACTGTTCAGCCTGGGAATACCTGGGTCAGAAGGCAAAGAGATGTGTGTCTCCACCCAAGCAGTGACGGGCAGGGGGGCCAGAATCCTGATTGGTGGTGCCCTTGCTGTACCATAGAGGGGAATACAAGTGCTGTGCCCTGAGCTCTGACTGCTTAGGCTCATGGTAGAGTCTGTGATCCTTTTTGCAAACGTAGGGTTGTTAAAATGCTATGTCCTGGCAAAATTCCAAGTTTCATTTTGCCTCCTTAAATTCCCCTTGTGTTTCCAGTGTCATACAATGTTCTGCTTGACGTCTGTCCCCGCCCCCTGTGCTGCATTGATATTAAGCGGCTGCCACGTTCTGCCCCAGAGGCAACTGCATTGGATGAAATGAATTGGTGTGTGCCCCTGTGAAATATATTGTGAGATACTGTCGGCCACCTGTGTGTGTGTGTGTGTGTGAGAGAGAAAGAAAGTTTATTTAGATGTGTGAGAAACCATAGGCTCAGGGTGCACTTGACAAAACTTCACCAAAAAAAAATCCCAAGTACATACAACACAATTTAACACGTCCCCGCTCCGTCAGTGAGCCAGGCAACTTAAAAACTCAAATCCTCTTTAGCGTCTCTCCAGCTGTAATACCCCCGTTGCACGTACACAGGCCCACCATTTTCATATGCTTGGGCCCCGGTGGGGGGGAGGGGGGGAGGGTAAGATCAGCTCTGCACTGTAAGCCATTAATAGCAACGGGGCAATTCTGGCAACTCCATCTTCAAAGGTCACAGGCTGGGATGGGTGGGCGGTGGGGACCGATCTATTTCAGACACTGAAAGAAGCCTCTGCACTGGCTTCCTCTTGTCTCTCATGACTCTGTTATTTCCTTGCTGTTTATAGTGTTGGTGCTTCCTGTTCTTTTATCAGCCTCAGCAGCACCCCCGAGCGAGTGCGCACAAGGGGGAGGGGTGGAAGCGATAACGGTTTTTTGGGGTGGGCTATTCCTGCCCCCCCCCTTAAATTCTGTGTATTTTAAAACGTCATGGCTGCCTCCTCAGAGAAACAAGAGCATCTGCCCTCCTGTCACATGGGGCTTGTTCGATGCCAGTTGGGTTTTGTTGCAGCATCAGAGCGCTCGTGGGAAACCGACAGCGGTGACGTGAGAACTGGAGGTTCCCAAGCCAGCCTGATGTCCCCAGGGTACCAGGTCACCCACGGGGGAAATCTCATGCTCTTTCCAGTCCAGTCCTGCTGTGCTGTGTGGGAGATTTTCTTCTCAATAAAGGGGGTTGGTAGAGAGTGTGTGTGAGAGAGGAAATGGACAAATATCAGAGCTGTGTGTATCGTGTCATCGGGGTGGGCTCACTACCCCCACTGATGAGAATTGACCAGGGGCGACCTGTACCCCTCCCAGAGCTTTGCTTTGAGTTTCCAGTTTGGCTGGTGCCAAAAAACTCCTGTCAAAACAGCTGTTTTGCCTGGTGTCTCTCACCCTCTACTGGTTAGAATCCGAGCAGCTGAAGTGAACTCTGGCATGGGCCCTTTACTGCTAACAGAGACTTTCCTTTAACTCAAGAAGGAGGATCAGAGTTCTGAACTTGCTCGCTGCCATGGTGTCTTCAGTGACCGTGGATTTGGTTATGATATGCATATGGATTGTCAGCAAGGGCACTTTTCTTTTTTGATGGCGTGGGAGAACAAGGTGAGGAGGGGGATGAGCAGAGGTTTTCCCCCAATCCCTACCAAAAAACCCCCCAAATGTAATGTCAGAAAGCAGCACGCACTGGAGTGCATTTCTGTTCTTTAAAGTGAGATCTGCTCAGCACAGGCTGGAGATGCTTTGGGGAGCGTTGCTGTGCTCTGATTCCTAGAGGTATAGTGCTGAGGCAGCGAACTTTCTTGGTGCCAGTTGCTGCTGAAATCCCTCAGCATGCGTGATGGTTTTATACACTCATGAATGAATTAGAGGCAGCCTGGCATATAGAAAGAGCAGCTTTGAACTCAGTTTCAATTTTTTATTTCTTTATTTGGACTAGTGCCCTAAAAGGAGAAGGTGAGTTTATCGCAAAAATGGGTTATCCTTTCTGTAGTTCACTGGGCTTCTGTGCTAAGGGGCTTGTGAATGGTGCGTGTGGTAGAATTGGCCCTGTGGTGCAATATGATTTTATTTCTAGGCTAGAAACAATTTCAGAGAGTACCCATGCTGTTGAAATCCAAAGTGGGGCAGAGATGGTCTCTTGGGCTTGGTCTGCACTTAAAACTTAAACTGGCATGTACACATCAGTCAGGGGGTGTAAAACCCACACCTCTTAGAATCATACATGTAGGACTGGAAGGGATCTTGAGAAGTCCTCTAGCCCAGTCCCCTGCATTCAAGGCAGGACTAAGTATTATCTATTCTAGGCCATCCCTGACAGGTGTCTGTCTAACCGGAAACATCGCTATGCTTATGAAACCCACCCTGTAGACACAGCTATGCTGACAGAAGGCTCTGTAGTGTAGACATAGCCTTGTTGGTTTTGTTTGTGCTTGTACAGTACAATGGGGCCCTGAACCATGACAGGGACTCCTAGGTGCTACTGCAATACAAATGATAAATTCAATCCTGTTTCTATTATGTGTAGCTGGGAATAACGTCTGGACTTCCATACATCGTGCTCTGGAGAGGGCTGCTGTTAAAAGGCCAGGCGGGGAAAGCAAAGATCCCCCCGCTTCCTAGTTTAGTTATTTAGGTCAAGTATCCCAGTGGAGTTGCCTCCATGTTCACCATTTCTCACTGCCACATTCTGGCAGGATTGGCCTTGGATATTGAGGTATGAGTGACCAAGTTATAAGTAATCAGGCTAATGGGATTAGGGGCCAGGTAGCCAAAGAGCGGCTCTTGGCTCCCCTCTCCCTGTAATGAAGTACAGGTTTTTATTGCAGGTTGGGAATTCAAACTTACCAGGCCAGATCTATACTAGGAACACTTTGCTGGAGACTGGTACATTACCCTGACAAAGTGCTCCTAGCGAGGATTCCATTTATACTGGCAAAATGGCACTTTCAGCAGGATAGCTTGTTCCACACATCCCCTCCCCTCTCGCCTCACCCACCCCGTGAAATAAACTGTAGAGGCAAAGAGTTTGGCCGGTATAATTGCATTTACAGTAGGGGTTTTTGCTGGCACAGCTCTGTCAGGGATCACACCTCTGCCCACCCTGTCTGACATAGCTATGCCAGCAAACATTTGTAGAGTGGACCCATTCATCGATCAGGGCACACGCAAACACATGCAAATATGGGGCGTGTGTGTGTAAGAGAGAGAGAGAGAGAGAGAGAGGTTAAAAACAAAACCAAAGCACATTCATTTACATGCCCAAGAGTTGCTGCCTTCTCTCTCTGTACAGTAGAGAAGCAATAACTGCCTCTTGAGGAAATGTCCTGCAGTAGCTAATGGAGAATCTTATTCCTGCTCTAGAAACTTGATAAGATGATTTGAAAACTCATAACAAGGATCTCGCTCTCGATAGGGCTTCAGGATTCCTATCCTGTTACATTCGTGAGGATTTGTCCGTAAGAGGTGGCATTTGTCTGCTCCTTGACTGTGCCTGGGAAATCCGCAGTGATCCTTTTGTTTTCTTAGCTGCTCCCTGGCCCCCAAGCCAGGAATGCACCATGCAGTTCTGTCTAATAGCCAGCCTAGGCTAGTGGCTTTTCCTTTTGTTTCCTCTTCTTCTCCTTTCTCCCTCGGGGAACCTCTTTGAGCCTGGAATGCAGGTTTGACAGTCTGTGGAATGTGCCTGGTCTCAGCTGGGGCCCCTAGCTCTGTGCGGAGTGTGTGTATACACGGTGGCTGGCTGTATCTGGGTAGGCTGTGGCTTGGTGCTGCATTCTTTCCAGGAGCTGTCATGCTGTTTGCTGACACTGAGTTGCCAGTTGCAGCTTGGGTTTCATGGAAGCTTTTCTGGCCGGCTTCTGTGCAGAGCCTTTAACTGAAAACTTTTGGCTTGTAACTAGAGCGGTAGGAGGCAGTGTCACCTCGTAGTTAGAGCAGGGGGTTGGGAGCTGGAACTCCCTGGTTCTATCCTCCACTCCACCACTGACTGTGTCAGACTTTGAGCAAGTGGCTTAACTGTTGTTGTATTACAGTAAGGTGACGAGATAGCAAGCGTGAAAAATTGGGACATTTCTTTTTTCGGGGTGGTGGTGGAATCGTGTGTATATAAGAAAAAGCCCCTAATATTGGGACGGTACCAATAATATCAAGACGTCTGGTCATCCTAAATGTCAGTAACATCACCTGCCCTGTTGTCTTGGATGCTGTACAAATACATAGCGAGGAGCTGGCAATCCAAACAGACAGGACAGACTGAGAGTGGGAGGGGAAACGGCGGAACAGAGAGAGGGTTAGTGGCAGAGCTGGGAATAGATTCCCATCTCCCAGTCCAATGCGCTGTCCATTAGACCACACTGCCTTATGTGCTGTTGGTATCACCCTCTGTAAAGTGGGGGATAACTGCTGCTGCTTGTCTGTGTGTGGAGGGGTGATATTTGGCTTTAACCTGGCAAAGGTCTTTTGGCTCTTTGGATGAAAGCCGTCACGGGAGTGCATCGTTGTTATTCCAAAAGTGTTGTGAAAAAAATAATTAAGCCTTCTTCAAGCCCAGGGTGCCATTTTTGCCTTGAGGGTGGCCGGAGTTGGTTATTCTGTTGGTGGTGTGAGTCGCTGCTCATGACCCAGTCTGTAGGTGAGCTTAGCACTGAAAGGCCTCTCGGCGGTTCTGACAGGCTTGCTTGAGGAAACCTGGATGAGATTAGAACATCGTTTTCGACCATGCGTGAGCCGAAGAGCTAGAGGTGGTGCAGCTTGGTGAGGCTGGCTCGAGCCTGGGAAACTGATTGGATGCAGGCCCTCTCCAACTGTACCGTATTGGCTGAGAGAGGGAGTGGGGGAGGTAGTTTTATTATTCCTGTTGTAAAATGAAGCCAAAATTGCTTTTTTTTTTCTGGTAAAAGAAAAGTCCCAGAATATGTCCCTAACCTTGTTCTATCCCCCACAGGGAGTCTCTTCCCTTAAGGGTGTAATACAGTCTGGCTTGCTGCTACACACCTAAGCACACACCAGTACACCACTGATGTTCTAGCTCATTGGTCTCCAACCTTTTTCGCCAGACGATGAGCCACGGAGGACCGTGGCGGCGGCCGAGCATCCGCTGAAATGCCGCCGACAAGTGGCAACGTCAATAGGCGTTGCCGCCGAAAATCGGTGGCATTTCGGCAGCGACGCCTCTGGATGACGCTGCTTCTCAGCGGCATTTCGGCGGATGCTCGTCCGCCGGCCAGTAAGCGTGCGCATTTAGACGCCCCGGCGGGTGCCATGGCGCCCGCGGGCACCGCGTTGGGGACCCCTGTTCTAGCTTGTGCCTTTCCAAACCACCGTTTGCCTGAAGCTTATGCCTTTATTCTCGATCTGAGGCCATGGGCTGCCGAAGGAGATAAAATTAGATGGGCAGCGTGTAAATCTGAACGGAGCTGAGCTTGGCATTTGAGTGTCCACACATGGTGAGTTTCCTAGGAAAGGGTAGGTAGATACCTCTCTGCCTGAGTTGCCCAGCTCTGGTGCTAAACTTTGCCATTAAACTGAAACGCAGACCCCAACAAGAGCCTGGATGCAGAATCAGCGAGACAACTATCCAGTCTACTTAACAGCATGCACGTAACAATGAGCCTTGAAATACTTGCTGGAGGCAGGGAGGGAGGGTATGTGGCTTTGTGTAAGACACGTTTGTTGTCTTGTATTTAGGAGTCCGCTGCATGTATTTAAGGCTGTTTATGTTGACAAACATGGTAATTACTAGACTCTGGCAGACTAGCAAATCTTTCCAGCACCGGAGAGCTGTGAGGAGCCTTTGTGGAAGTCAGGGGACTCCTTAAAGAGCTGTTGTCTCCTGCTGGAAAAGCTGAGAAACGTACTATTTAGAGAGAATCTTGCTTATTTATTTTGTCTTCCCCGGGCATGGGATGGTTTTTTTTATAATCTCTGGGGGAGGTGTAGCTAATGGGCTTTCTGTGTGGTGCTGAGGTGTGAGCTCAGGCTGTGCATGTTCCCCAACCAACATGAATTCTGTATGGTTGAGGTGTCCATAGCACCCAGTTGGGATATCCCAGGGCTCTTAATTGTGGATATTTAATGTTCCACATCCAGCGTAGCAATCTTTAAAGGGATCCATAGCAGCTAAAGGAACCCTCTCAAACGTCCCATCTGTAATTGCTAATATTTCCAATAGAAAATGGCTTCAGAAAATTAAAATTAAATCTTTCCCTCCCCTTCCAAACTTTTCATTCTTTCTGCCATTCCTTGGCAGCGTTTGAGGCATTTATCACTTCCACTAGATGACTGTACATGTCATTGCATCTCTCAAAGGGACCTGCCCCAGGTTTCACGGCAACTGAGTCAAGAAGAACCCAGGTTTCCTGACTCCCAGTCCAGTGGACCTTGCTATCTCCCACTTAACTGTGAGAATGTAGCAGGCTGTTATAGTTAATGGGCAGAACTGCTCAAAGCAGGTATGGTCTTACGCCCTGCTCTGCTAATAATCTGAGGTGATGCTAGTTACACAGATAAAGAAGCTTGTTTTTTAAAAGCATGGTTAACCTGCCTGTGTCCCTCTAAGCCGGGAAACATCAGCAGTAGCACTGAACACACAGGCCCAGATGCTCAAAGGTCCCATGGGAATTGGAAATTTTAATTTTTGACTAGAACAAACCCCTTGGAAAATGTTGATATGTAAACTTTCATTGGTGTATGTGTGTGTCTGTTTTTTTTTAACCAGCCATAGAGCTCTAAATTTTTCAGAGATCAAAATATTTCGTTGCTGTATTTTTGAAACTTTGAAAAAATCAATAAAAATAATTTAAATTCACACTAGCATTTTTTGCTGTTTATAACCAGCTCTAATTATTATGTAGAGGCTTGATACTTCTGCCACTGAACTGATGGGGCATTTTGCCTTCGACTTCAGTGGATGCCAGCGCAGTTCCCTATGTACCAAAAGCATAGTTCCCCTCCACCACTCTAGGTCCAGCCTCATAAATGCATGAAGGGAAACGTTTAGCCAATGTCCTTCAGTAGCCAGTGCTCCAATAACAGTAATTGGATGAGGAAGTTAGTTAATGTGCTCCAGAGAACTATTTTATTAAGAGCAATTATTGGGTAAATTGATGTAATTAAGGAAACCAGACTCGTGCAACTCAGCAAGATCCTAAATGGACCAATCCATGATGACCTTTCAAGTCATTGAATAGTAATACTCTCCTCTGATTTTTTTTTTGTACCTTTTTTCAGGTGTTTAATGGTGTAGTTGATGGATTCAGTATCTATCAATTGGCCTTTACTGTTGATTTGTCTGTAACATTGCTCTAATTTGGATCCAATGGACTGAATAAGCCCAGCAGAGAAACTTGTTTCATGAGGTCAGAAGTGTGAACCATCCGCCACGTATCACTAACCCACTGTGCGATCTTGGGAAAATCACTTTTCTTATCCATGCCTCAGTTTCCCCATTTGTAAGATTGGGATGATGATGATCGTGGCATACCTCAAAGAAGCGTGATGAGGCTTGAGGGCAGGTCTACACTACAGTGGGGATCGATCCACTGGCGGTTGATTTAGCAGATCTAGTAAAGACCTGCCAAATCGACTGCAGATCACTCTCCAGTTGACCCCTGTACTCCACCCCGACTCCGCGGTTATTCACGTAGCTGGAGTTGTGTAGCGTAGGTTGACTTACTCTGGTAGTGTAGACATAGCCTTAGCTTGCTCTGGTTTGTATGGGTCTTTGAGCTCCTCAGGGGAAAGGTGTGCGGCATAAGTGCAAAGCGTGACTTAAAAAAAACACCTCACTACGATTCTGCAGATGTTTATAATGTAGATTGATTTCTTTGACCAATACAAAGCTCAGGCCGCTGGGAGTGACGTGATGAACAGCTCCTCTACATGTGCTTGTGTGTACTTCAGATCAACAGAATGGCAAGAATTTTTATGCAGCCACTTTTTGCCACTAGATGGCACCGTCTGCCAGAGAATGCAAACAGCTGCTCTCTGCTGGACTCCATTTATGCAGCGTGTGCTGCACAGAGGGGATGGGTGTCAAAGGGCCATCAGTCCTATGGATGGACAGACCGTAAACCCCGTTAATATGTCAGGTGCTGATGTTATGTGAATGATTTTTTTTTCTGGCCAACCTTAAAGTCTGCTGCTAGCAGAGGCAGAGCGTATTGCTCCCTGAGCAGACAGGCTGGGAATGCGGTGGAGGTAGCTTCCTCTGCCTCCAAAAGGGGAGGGGTGTTGCATACTATGCTCAAGCAAACCTCCTCCTCCCCATCCTTGCATGTGTGGGGTCGTTGAAGGGAGCATTGAGCATCCCTCTGCCAAAGCGCGGGGGGTGGGGGGTAGACTCTGATCTGGGACCCCAGAGGAGGAGCCTTGTGAATTAGCGATTCAAATTATTTGCCAGGGAAGCGCTGTCCAAAATGTCACCCCTACCCCCTGCGTGTGAGTTGACTTATCCTGTCCTTTCATCACGGACGCTCAGTACCAAGGGTCCCATTGCACCCATCCTGCGATGCGGCCCAGTGGTGGGCTGAGATGTGGCACTTCTGGCCCTGACTTCACAGCTAAGTGTTGGGAGAGAAAGCAGAACGTACCAGGGTAACGTTGTCATCTGCCTTTGTTGGGTGTGAACAGTTGCAGTGTCTATTCCCAATAAAAATTAACTAACCCCTAAGGCAGGGTCTGGCTTTCCCTGGAGAGTGTCGATTATTATTTCCTTGTCGATCTAAAGATGTAGTAAGTGCAGGCCTCCTGCTGCTAGTGTAGACGTCCTTTACTTGCAAGTTCGGTTAATTTAAGGACACCTATTTCCCAAGTTACGCTCAAGCAGGAATTAATGCTCTTGACACAACTGTACACCTCTAATAGCTGTTGCGTTGGCGAGAAACCAAATGGCTGGAATTGCATATATCCTCCACTAGATGGCGCTCCAGGCATTGTATAGGGCTAGACTTAACTCACCTGTTGTTTTCTCATACCGCATAATAATGGATGAGAGTGCATCAGTCTCTGTTACTTTTGTCCTTCATGCCCCTAGTTGTATCTTTCCCTGATCTATCTGCAGAGGTCTAATAGAGATCACATGAAAGCTTTATTAGCAGAATATCATGGTGTTATGGCAACATCTCAGACCTTTTGAATCCAGAACCTTTTGTTCAAGTGTCTTGGACAAAATTGTGATTCTGGAAATTTTGCTGCATGAGGGAGAAAAGACTGAATTTTCCTTCTTTCTTTTAGATGCTGCAGGACTGCCCCAAAGCCCGCAGGGAAGTCGAACTCCACTGGAGGGCATCTCAGTGTGCCCACATTGTAAAGATCATTGATGTCTATGAAAACCTGTACCAGGGGAGGAAATGCCTGCTTATAATCATGGAGTGGTAAGTGTTGTGTGAGAGAAGAAACGAGCCAAATCCCTCCTCCCACTTGACCGCTTCACTTCTCTCAGGGGAGGCCGTCGCTCTAGAGATCTGTGGAAAATGCCTGGGAAATCTTAGGATATCAAGGATCATCTAAAAAGAACTGGTGCCCAGGCTCCCAGTGCCTCATACCATGTGTGTTCTGAGCATGTGAATGATTGGCCGCCAACACTTCTAAGTATCGGTAGCTGAAGGCTGGGCCATGTGCCTTTTGGAAAGGCCATGTCCCATGGATTCACAGGATTTACCTCTGACCCTGCCATCACATTAATTCAACCATTTTGAAAGCAGCACGGTGTATTGGTCAGAGTACGTGGCTGAGGGCCAGGAACTCCTGGGCTCTGACACCCCGGGTGGTTCTATGCAAGTCATTTTACCTCTCTGTGCCTCAGTTTCCTCATCTGTAATATGTTTTTTTTTATATATATATACTTATTCACCTCTCGGCGTGAAAATATTCCTTAACGTTCATAAAATGCTTTATGATCTTTGAACTGAAACAGAATTTGCTATAGAAATGCACAATATGTTTTATTATAGCCCTTGAGAATTGTTATGTATGAGGTGGGAAGGGGCTGTTTGATTTCTAACCTCAGTGTGTAGGGGGAGTTCTTGTAATGACTGAGGCGGCGATGGTAGGGGGGAAATGGCCTTCTATGATCAGGGAAAAACAAAGCCACTGAGAGATGTAGTAGTTCGGCATTCAAGAGCCAGATTTCCCAAGTGCTCAGCACCCAGAACTGGGGCCGGAGTGTGAGCTGCTGGTTGTGGAGTCATTTGGAAAACCTGTAGCTAGGTAAGCAGGCGTATGGCCCATGGATCCTTATTCTTGTTGTAACAGAACCCATCATATTCTCACATGCAAAGAGTTCTTCATAAACCAGACCTGCTTTTGCCATGAAAAAGGTGTTGGTAACTTTTGAAGTGCCAGCCGTGCTGTCATGTGTGGGGCTGAGCTGGTCGTTGGGCAGCAGTGGCTGTCAGACCAGGGGTACACCACCGGCAAAGAGCAGGGAAGAGAGTGACAGGCTGGTGTTCACAGCAACGTCTGAGCGAGTCTGGTGCTCTCAGAAGTTTGATACGAGGAGGGAGGAATGAAGGGGAAAGTATCGAAACCACATCCCAACCGCAGCTGTGATTTTTAATGCAGCTTCCTTGCCAAAACCTCTCCCGTGGCAGAGGCCAACAGGTTGTCAGGGGGCGGGGAGGGGGAGACGGAGGAGCAGTTCAGGGTTTGCAAAGGTTAGGCTGCTGCTATGTTGCGCAAGAGCTTTCTGAGTTCTCTGTGTGGGAAGATGCTTCCGACACTCGTGCTGAGATCCTGGGTGTCCGCAGGCAGAGAAGGTTTGAGCAGCTCATCTGTACACGTGGGGAGACAGCGACGTCTGAATGAACAATAGGAAGCTGGTCACTGTGCTGTCAAATGCGCGTGTGAAACCAGTTGAAGCATTGCTTTAATAGCCACCTGCTATTTTAAAGCTAGCCTGAGCGTGATGGACTGGAATAGGCTTAGATACTGCCAGGATGGGCCCTGTATAAGATGGAAAGTAACCAGAGAGGAAACAGACACGGTTGCAGTGTCCCATACATCCCTGTGACTCAGGTCTGTTCGTGTCTCCGTTCAGATCCGGGGCGTTTGTAACTCAGTACTTGGCTGTGAAGCTCTTAGCATGGGCACAAATTCTCTCTCCTTTTCTGTACCCTCTATCACATAGCTCGGCTCCATGTTCGTTATTTGTATCGGGGATAGTGCCGAGAAGCCTGTTCGAGATTTGGGCCCCATTGTGTTAGTCGCTGTGTGGACACGTACCAAGAGACAGTCCCTACCCCAAAGAGCTAGACAAGACAAAGAGAGGAAACCTCGTTTCCTGTAGATGAGGAGCGTGGGCACAGAGAGGCTAAGTGGCTTGCTCAGGGTCACTCAAGGAGTCTGGTAGAGCTGGGAACTGAGTCCTCAGCCAGGGCTTTAGCCCCAAGACCTCTGTATCCATCTGGCTGTTGGAGGAATACCGAAGTTCGTTTTGTATTCAAATATTTTAGCTGCATCGTTCACTCTGCATAACTTGGGCTAGTGGCTTCAAAAGCCAGAGCTCTTCAGGGAGACCAACGCCCCCGGGCTGAGGCCTGGGGTCTGTGAAATCAGTGGGAGCTGCCGGGGGCAGAGCTTCTTTGAGCACCAGGGTGCTGCTGTGTTTTGTCCCATTTGCCCTTGTGCTCAGTCAGTCTGCCGACTGCCGGCCACCCAGCTTGTCAGGTGACTGACTGGCATAGGAGCTTGTGCTGTGGTGTGACCTGAGCGCACAGGCTGGGTGGAACTCTGAGTTCAATGCCTCCTTGCTTGTGTGGTTGAATGTACCTCCGGTGGCTTTTGCTGAAAAGTAGGCCAGCGAGGCTGGGAACTTTCGGCGTTTCTAGAGCAATCTGTTCTCTTTATTGTAAAGGTGCCTCTGTACGGTTGCTCTCATGTGGCCAGGAAATCCGCAGGTGCTGGCCCATTGCCTGCCTGCAGCGGAGGGAGTCCTCTGCTATGCAGTCTCTCTTGGCTGCTTTCTGGAGAAGGGAGAGAGGCCTGGAAATGGAGGGGGTGCAAAAGGGGCAAACCTGGAGGCGGGGTATGGGAGGAAGGGAGGTTAATCTCCCTGAACTTGGAAACAAAGCCAGAAATGTTGCAAGATCTCTCACCCCTTGCAATGTGTATTGGGGCTTCTCCCCAAAGCTCGGGGCAGCGACTCCTGGCCGTGCTTGGCTTGGAATGATCAGTGAGGATTTTGAAGGCCCGCTGGAGAGGCCTGATGGGTGGGGGAGGTAGCGGCTAGACCTTTAACTCCACTTGTTTCTGTATTTCAGCTTGGATGGTGGGGAGCTCTTCAGTCGAATTCAAGATAGGGGAGACCAGGCCTTCACGGAACGGGGTACGGAGGCTTTTTTTAAACCCCTTGGCTGTTTTATGTTGGTTGAGTGAAAATGTCTTGCCTTAGAGCTGGTTGGAACTTCTGCAACCAGACGTTTGACTGCCTACTAAACAGTCTAGGGTCAAAGCCAGTGGCTGGTGCTCCCCCAAATCGCTCTTATTGGGAGTGATTGTAGCAGGTCTACTCTCTTCGCAGGCAGGTCCCATGTGAAGAACCCTGCTCGGAAAGGGAGACTTCAGGCACAAGAGCTTCTTTGCTTTCTGACTCTCAGAGGGTTTCTCTGCGGTGCTCTCCAGCTCTTGCCTTTAGGGATGCACTTGTATCACCTTGGGGGTGGCTTTACTTTGAATTGCTGAGGTTTAAATACTTTTAAATTTTCTTTAACTCCTCTAGAGGCTTCAGAAATAATGAAGAGCATTGGAGAAGCCATCCAGTACTTGCACTCGATTAACATAGCACACCGGGATGTGAAGGTACTGCGCGCCTAGCGGATGCTAGAGAGTGTTTCCAAGGTCTTTGCCCCTAGCGGAGGGCCCTCTGCTTGCACGACCCCCAGTGTCCTGGCCCACATAACGTTGTACAATCCAGAGGAGTGCTGCAGCCACTCCCTAGATTGCATTTAAGAGGCCCACTGAGGTTAACCGGCCTCAAATAACTCGTGCTTTTTGAAAGGCAGGAGAATGCGGGATGGGGAGGAAGAGCAGTGCGGCTCATGGCTCCTGTTGGCTCCTTTCAAACAAGAGCTGACCACTGTGCTCTTGTACTTCTGCCTCCGTCACTGTGGGGACGTGACACTTCAGATCAGGAGCTGGACCCTTCCAACGTGGGGGTGTTTGGACCATAGGTTTTCGGTCTGGGCACCATCTCTCTGTACGTGTCTATGGGAACGACCTCCGTGAAAGCAGAGGTCAGCTGGGGAAAACGCCAACCCACTTCAGCTCCGGCTGGCCTTTGGGTTTCATTGCAGGCTACCTGCAGAGATCAATCAGAGCCCATAATGGAGACGGTGAGATGGTGGCTGGTTTGGCTTAGGGGGAAGTGGATAACTTGCTGAAATTGAAGTCTCCTCTACTCTGGTGTGTGGACCTGGCCCTTATCATTTCCCCTGCCCTATAGGGTGAAGTCCATTGAAACAATGAGGTCTTGTAAAAATGGCATTTCCTTTCTGTAAGAGCAGCAGAATTCTTAAAGGGTGCGGTTTGTATTGTTCTAGAATTCACTTGTAAGCAGGCAAGACTTCCTTGTTCATACGGTCTTGTATTTTCATATAGCATCTGTCATCCCAAAGAGCTTTGTATACTGGGGTGTGGTGCCGTTGAGAAACAAAAACCCTCCATCCACCTCTGAAATGCAGCCACCCCACAGCAGCTGTTCCGCAGTCGCACGACACCGCTGCCCCGGGCAGGAAGCGAAGAGGAGTCCCACGTCCAAATGAAACCACGGGGAATTTTGCAGAGGCAGAATATAGTTACTTTGATTGGCATTTTCCCAGGGAACTGGGGCTAAACACCCCCAGTTGGCAACAGATTTACAAGTTGCAAAGGTGCACGCAGTTCCCTGAGAGATGCAGCTTCCTGGTTGAGGAGATTATGGTGTGGGAAGGGGCGGAGAGAGCGCTGTCAAGAGAAGCATGAAGACGGAAGATCTAAAATTGTGTTGGGGAAATCAGTGCAAGTTGTCTGAATAGTACTAAGCCCCTGGGGCAAGGGATGGGTTCAGGAAGGGCTTTGTGAGACTTGCCCTTCCCTATTGATTATACAACTTCACACTGCCAATGTCCGCACCCCTCCTGTTAGCTCTTCAGTGTCAATTGGTGTGGGAGACAATGCTCTCTGCAGAATATCCCAGGTCTCGCTCACTGGCTTATAACCCATCTCAGAAGTTGTAGATCCTTACCTGAATGTGTTGGGGTTTATAGAACTGGCCTGGAAGTCACACTAACCATGCCATATCTTCACACTTCTGCTTCTGGACCTAGCTAGGATCTGGAAGGCTGAGGGGTGCGAGTGGGGAGAGAAGGGATGATTCTGGGATCTCTGATACGAGACCCACTTCAGCTGTTACAAATCAGGTCTTGCCCGGGTGGGGGGGGAGAAATCAGGCAGAAAATTGCCGAGAGTTGAGCTGCAATGGGGTGGATGGAATCCTCTCTGGCTAAGTTCGAACCACATGGCTCCCGCTGGTATGATCATGGTCAAATCTTCAGTGACTCGGACATGCTGGCACTGTTCTAATGCTGCCCCTGGCTATGCGAGAGGTAGGAGCCCGGAGGACTTGGCCAGCGCTTAGTTTGCTTTTTATTCATTGTGTTTTCACAGCCAGAAAACCTCTTGTACACCTCGAAAAGGCCCAACACTGTACTGAAACTCACCGATTTCGGCTTTGCTAAAGAAACCACCACACACAACTCCCTGGCCACACCGTGCTACACACCTTACTACGTGGGTAAGTCGCTGGGGAAGCTGAGATGCCTCGCCCCCTTCCAGGGAATGGGGATTGCAGGCATCCAGAATCTTCCGGTATTGCTGCTGTTTTGTGCGGGGAAGGCCTGGAGCTGTGGATTCAGAGACTGTAAGGCCAGAAGGGGACCATCTAGTCTGGTCGCCTGTATATAACACAAGCCAGAGAACTGTACCCAGTAATTCCTGCATCAGGCCCATAACTTCCATTTGAACTATAGCTGTAATGGGTTGTAGGGTTGGGCCTGAGAAGCAGAACTCTGATCCAGACAGTCCCATTGCTTTGGGGTGTTTGGATCTGAAGTTTCGGTATGGGCTCCAGAGCTGGAAAGGCTGTGGGTTCCCAGCCCTGCTGCCGTGTTAAGATCCAAACTCCTCAGCTGGACAACCCAGGGGACTGGTTTGACGGCAGACATGCCCTGGAGATCTGTTCCTCTGTGGTCCCTGCTCAGGAGCTGATGGTGACAATTATAGCCAGGTGTATTGCAAATGCCATCCCAGGTCCCGTGCCAGGTGAGGTAAGCAGGGCAGGGGCATATGTATCTCCTCTTTCTGCAATGCACCTCGCACACATCAGGGCATTGTATAAGCAATTCACAGTGTGGGCACGTGAGACTCTTCCTGGCACTTGCCCTACACAGCTCTGTGAATGCCCCTCTGGCCTGATGTGTAGCACCCCTTGCTAGTCTAGTCCTGGCTCCCCCCGCACAGCGTGGCGAGGAAACCTATATAATTAGGTCCTTTCCAAGAGCAGGGCTTCTCTGGAGCAGTTCATCAACTGCGCTAAGCTGCGTCTACTGTCAAATGGCTCAGGATTGGGGTGATTGGTCCATCAAACTCATGGTCTCAGCCTGCGTTAGAGCTCCTCCCTCCAGAGGCATCACTTCTGTGTTTGACCCCGTAGCCTCCTTGCACAATGTCTCTGACTGCCTTGTGAATTTTTCTTTCTTTCCTCAGCCCCGGAGGTGCTGGGCCCGGAGAAGTATGACAAGTCCTGTGACATGTGGTCCCTGGGCGTCATCATGTACATTTTGTAAGTGAGCGGTTTCCCCTGTACCATCCTGATGAGCATCGCTCATGCGTAACCCAGGGGAGCTGCAGCTTCCACCCTCTCAGTATCTGTCCCCAAGCAGGCTCGCAGGGCGCTCCCTGGGTGAAACATGCAATGTCCTTTCCCGGAGTCTGGCCAAGCAGCATGCCGGGAAGGCTGCACTAGGTGCATGTGTAAACATCTGACTTCCTTCTCCTCCTCCTCCACTGCAGAAAGACACCAGCCTGGGATGGTTCCCTGTGGACCCCGCCTTGCTGTTCAGTGCGTGCTGACTGACCCAGACCTACCCAGGACAAATGACTCTCTAGAGCAGTGAAATGACATGAATATTAGAGATGGGGGCAAATCTATTGGGTCACGTAGGGCACGTCTACACTGGAATAAAAGACCTGCGGCACGGCCGTGGCTGTCCGGGGACAGCTGGCATGGGGTACGGGGCTATCAATTGCTGTGTAGAAGTTTGGGCTCAGGCTGGAGCCGGGCTCTGGGACCCCTCGCCTCTCTTGGGGTCCCAGAGCTCAGACTTCAGCCCAAGCCCAAACGTCTACACAGCAATTTTAGAGCCCCGTAGCCCCAGTCCCGCGAGCCTGAGTCAGCTGAGCTGTGCCAGCCGTGAGTGTTTAACTGCTGTGTAGTCGTACCTTTAGGGCCAGACTTTTAAAGGTATTTGGGCACCTAAAAACACAGAAGAGTCTAATGGGATTTTCAAAAGCACCTGGGCTCCTAATTCCTGTTCAGATTACTGGGAGTTAGGTGCCTAGGTGCTTTTGACAATCCCACTAGGTGCCTATCTGCATATTTAGGCACCTAAATACCTTTAAAAATCTGGCCCCTAGTCTCTCTAGACCAAGCCAGTGCAGGATTGTTCCCTGTCGTACAGTGTCTGTCTAGTGCTCAGCCCGGCCTATTTGCAAAGCAATGGGGTTCCCGCGCGCCCCTTGCAGAAGTATTCCAGAGACTAACAGATCTCCCTGCTGGGGAGTTTTTCTTGTTTTAGGCCTAAAATTTCCCCTTTCTTAGATTGATCTCATTACCCTCATAGAGGTAGGGATAACCCACTTCAGCTATCCAAGGGTGCTGTTGGGCAAGCTAGCCAGAACTGACCTCAGCTTATAATACAAGCAAGGAAACTTGATCTAGTAAGTTTCTAACGCAGTCTAAAGGATTTCCCCTCTGCAGATCACTTCATTACTTTCTCTCTCTTTGGCTTAGGCTGTGTGGGTATCCCCCTTTCTATTCGAACCACGGTCTGGCCATTTCTCCAGGCATGAAAAAACGGATCCGAATGGGCCAATATGAATTTCCCAACCCTGAGTGGTCAGAAGTGTCCGAAGAAGGTAAAAGCTGTGGCAGAGTGTCTGCTCCATGAACGTGTGTGTCCCCGCTACCCGAACATAATTGCAGAAGCCGTGCCTGGACCGCCTGCGGTGAAATCCCAAGGGACTGGGTGTTCCGATATTGGCAATGTGGTTTCCCTTTCCTGGGGCGTGTCAGGCGTGTAGCTATAATGCCCAATGGGAAAGCTCAGCCTGTGCGTGCCTGCAATCTCCAGTTGTAGAACAAGGCCTTGCCTAACATGGGGATTTGCCCTATTGCAGCCAGCAGAATAGCTGTACGGGTGCAGGCCCCTAGTGTAGACAGGTGAAGCTGTAACTTACGCTGGTGCCGTATATCCCATTTGAACAGTGGCTTTGCCTGTCTATACTAGGGCTTAGCACCTGTCACAGTTCAGGGCTGCTGCATTAATATTCCCCCTCTATGGTCCTCCAAGGGCACCCCCTCTCCGGTTCCTGGCTCCCCCGGCCATCACCTCTCTTGAGGGGACCCGCGTCTCTCTCCCTCCTGACTAGGGTATTTCCAGGCTGAATGGCTCCCTGCTTTCATCGTGTTACTTCCAGCAGAGACAGGCTGCCCAAGCACAGCTGTCTTGGGTTGTAGCCCACGAAAGCTTATGCTCTAATAAATTTGTTAGTCTCTAAGGTGCCACAAGTACTCCTGTTCTTTCTCCAGAGATGGTTAACAGTGTGGCTGCCCACAGCTGGAGACACCACACAGCTCTTTTTATGCAAGTGTCTTTTATTCTTAAGGTAAAAATGTTCCCGGGAAAACATGTTAAAAACAATACCCCCCCCCCCCACTTACTATTAATTCTTAAGGTAAAAATGTCCCCGGGAAAACACGTTAAAAACAATACCCTGCCCCCCCTCCCCCACCCCACCACACACACACACACACACTTACTATTAAGCTTAGCGGAGTTCACCCCAATCCAAATAGGGGTTCTGGCAGGAGCAGTCCTTCAGCACCCCAACCAAGTGGTTTCCTTGTGGCTTCAAGTTCACCACAGCGTAGAACAAGCACACAGTCTGATGGGCCCAGTCCTTCCTACTCTTCACTAAGGATTGGGGCCCTCTGTGGACCAGGGGGCCTGTCTGTTTGCTGGATCAGGAGGAAGGCCCTGAGCTTGGTTAAAATGAAGTTATTTATCCAAAAATCCTTTCTTTGTTTCTTGGTCCCTTGAGAATCCAGTCAGGACTAGTATAGGTGCACCTCTCCAGGGGGGTGGCTTCAAGGGGCTGATAAGGAGAGTAGTTACTTTAGCATCCCTCTCCTCCTAGAGAAGGTACATACAATTCTACAATAACATTCACACGATTCCCTGTTTAATAACAGTGGACTCCAAAGGTATTAACCCTTATTTAATAAGGTTTGTCCAGGATATTACAAGATACTATCAGTCTGTCACAGCACCCATGGCTTCAACTGGTGCAAATCCCTGGTGTAGACCAGGCCAAAGAGACCAGCAGAGGTTCTGGTGGTTGCTAGGGCATAGCGTACCCTTGGGGAGAATATATATCCTAAGTGCTGCTTTTTATTAACACCTCCCTATCTCCCTCTCCAGTTAAACAGTTGATCCGGAACCTGCTGAAGACGGATCCGACCCAGCGCATGACGATAACGGAGTTCATGAACCACTCCTGGATCATGGTAAGTGCGTGGCTTTCTAGAGGTGAGACACAGAGCCCCAGAAATGGGGCAGCTGCTGGAACTGAGAAGCGGGACGGCAGGGACTTTTATTGGAGGCTCATCCTTTGTCTCTCTTACCCTCCCCTCTAAAGCAATCGATGCAGGTGCCCCAGACGCCGCTGCACACTAGTCGAGTCTTGAAAGAAGAGAAAGACTTGTGGGAGGACGTCAAGGTAAAAACTCTGAATCGCTTCTGCCCCTGACCCACCTCTGTTCCAGGAGGCACAGCTGGTACAGCCTGCTCTCCAAGTGCCTCATCTCAGTGGACATAAACATCATGCTTGGCGAGGCTGCGGGGAGCCTTTGGGAACTGGAGCCAGGTCACTGGCCCCTGCCAGCTGTACCCTGCGCCCACCTGGAGTAGCTTGCAGGATCCGGGCCTTGATTTGCTGTACTAAATTTAGTGCTAATAAAGCTTCCGTACACAGAACCTGCATGGGAGAGAAGAGAGTATTGGGAGGGACGAGCTGCTTTTCACAGCCCGTTTCTATTTGAGTCCTGGAAATAGGAAATTAGTGAAATCAAAGGGCTGGAATAATTTTGTATCCACACGCTAAAAAAAGAAAAAGTGTAAACTCGTGATTAGTGGCCGTGCAAAGCCTTTTCTCCTCTCTTTCCCGCCAGCAGCCTTGGTGTGGTGTTGGCCCTGGCTGCGCTAGTAATGACTGTATTGTTACTGTAGCGTGTTTTTTGGCTGGGTTTCCAACCTGACCTGGAGGCATGAGTGGATGATTGTCTTTGTGGCCTCTTCAATCCTCTGCACATCTGCTGAGGCTGCTAATAAAGGTGTTTCTGTCTGTGATGTGAGCCTGAAGAACGGCATGGAGGCGACCAGCTAATTTCACTTGCTGTGGACCACTAGACCGCTGTTGGATAGTAACAGGGATCAGGTTGGGGAACGGCTGGCGCGGTGTTGTGTTGGAAAGGGCTACTTGTCCACTAGCAACCGAGCCACAGACCACCAAGTATGAATGTTTAGTGGTATGTGAAATCATTTGGTCCAAGGAACAAGATCTAGATTATAGGGTGAACAAGAGCCAATGGCTGGATGTTAGAAGCTAGAGAAATTAAAGCGGGAAACAAACCACAGATTTGTAACCGTGATGGTAATGAACCACTGGAACAGCTTCCCAAGAGACGTGGTGGATTCTCCATCGCTAGACTTAAAATCAAACTTGGGATGCCTTTCTAAAATGATGTGTGTGTTCAATGACATATGAATAGAACCATTGGGTGAAAGTCTCTGACCTGTGCTATACGGGAAGTCATATGATCACAGTGGTCTTGTCTGGCCTTAGGATTTATGAATGTCTTGGGTAGGGATACACGTGTGTATAGGCATGGACAATGGACATGGGCCCACACATGGGCATGGGCCCAAGCCCAGGGGTTCTAGCACCAATGTCAGATGCCCCCATTGCTAACCAGGCCCTGTATTTTACTTGGTGTTTCTAGGAGGAGATGACGAGTGCCTTGGCCACCATGAGAGTAGATTACGAACAAATTAAGATAAAGAAAATCGAAGACTCCTCCAACCCTTTGCTCATGAAGAGACGAAAGAAAGCGAACCCCTCTGAGCCGACAGCACTCCCCCACTGAGGGCCCCCTCTGAGCCCTGCCTGGCCGTCGAGAAAGCAATAGTATATATATATTTTTTAAGAAAAGGACAAAGACGGACTTCATCAAACATGTGGAACTCCGACATTTATACCAGACGTGTTGTTTTTTAGCTACCCACCCATGTTTCTGGCCTTTTTGGCGCAGGTGAGGAGATGGCCCCTGTGAGATACACACATCTTTATTTTTGGCCTGAGAGTTGAACAGCTCCGGTAATTTGTATTTTTTTTTTTTTTTTGGTTAAATATTTTTTTCCTTCTTCCTTACAAAGACATGGAAATTCCTGTGGCGACCTTTTTAGGGTATATAATATATAAATATTTTTTAAAACTACTGTAATGCTGAAACCCAGACAGTATGTTTCCCGTGCGAAGCGCTGGTCTAGAGACGAAGGCTTCTGGGCTGTTTTGCCTAGTGCTGATGGATTAACCCCTCAGGTGAGCCTCTGGTAAACACAGGCTGAAGCAAAGAGGCTCAGGGATAGGAACATACTGTGTGGCTTCTAGTCCCTTCCACGCTCCTTTTCTTAATTTCTCTTCGGGGCTGGTGGTTTGGGGGGGGTCTTGGGAGAGCCTGTGGATTTGGAGCACCTTTTCAGGCCTGGAAAATTTCTTTTTAAAGGCGTCGTGGCACAAATCCTCACTAAACAGGAAGCCTTGACTCTAACGGTGCATGCACAGGGTTATTTTCAATTACCATTGTGTGTGTCTGGGTTGTGTGTGTGTGTATACGTCTGGGGGGAGTGTAGTTTGTATGTGAGTCCATGCACGCACTGGGGTGTTCTTTCTGGATGAATATGTGGGGTCTGTAACATGCCTGGAATTCAATTCTGATCTCAGGGGACTTTCTGGGGGAGGGATGACGATGCCGCTAACAAATTCACTACAGCCACCCCAGCCTTCGTGGGATTAGACCAGAAGCACCTAAAGCAGATGCCCCGTTGTCCAGTTTTCATTACTGTCCCATGCTGTGAGCGCCGAGCCCTTTGCAGGGTCCTGCCCTGTCTTTCTCTGGGCTCCCGTGCCCTTGGCTTGCTGTGCTGAGCACGGCAGTCCAGAACTACCACTTAGCATCAAGTTGCACCTCTTCTAAACCTGCAGCGGAGGTGAAAGCAGACAAGGACAAGCCCCCCTGCAAGTCCCCCTCTCCTCAGGGGGCCCCAGCACTTACCATTGAGCCTGTGGGAGGCCAAGCCATTTCACTCACCCCAACTAACCTATTACTGCCCCACTCTGATGTGGGAAACACACTTACCCCGCATCGGGGAAGCAGGAGTCAAATGGGGCACTTCCTCCCCACCCCCTTTCTGAGCCATCTGGCTGGTGACTGCTGTGGATTTCAGTTCCTGCAGTGCTGCGGCATTTCCTTAAGCTCTTCGGCTGTTACTTACCCCCTGTGGCAAGAATTCACTATGGGAAGAAGCCGATCAAGGTCCCACCAGGAAAACCAGCTGACTCAGGCATGGATGGGAGAAATTGGGAATGTATCTAAAAGATCAGTCGGGCTTCAGTCTTGTTCAAAGCTTCAGCTGGGGCTTGAGCACTGAGCCCTTCCCTTCCTTCTCCTCTCCCTGGCACCCCGGGCTCACAGCGAGCTCCCCTCTGAATCCCATCCCTATTTGCCCACATGCTACCAAAGGGGAAGGCAGTCCCTGACTTCATCTGCGCCCCCACCACCTCTCCGCTCCTGGTGGTGTTTGCAACCAGTCTCTACTCCTGGGAGCAGAATAGCTACCCTGAATTCTTTAGTCTGATTACCCCCCCCCCCTTTGTCACATTGTTTCACTGCGTTTTAATGTGTTCAAACAACAAACATTTTTTATGGAAATGTTTAGTTTTTAGGTGACATTTTAGGCACTGTATGGAATTTGAATTTGTTTTAAAGACAAGTTTATTTTATTTTATTTTTATTTTATTTTTTTGTCTGTTGGCTTATACTAATCCTTCTGGTCTGCTTTTCCCTCTTTCGGATTAAAGACACTTCATGCGTCCCGCAGTCTTCCTCCTTCTTGCGTGTGTGGTAGAGTGGAAAGCGTCTTGTTACTCCAGATTGGCTTCTGGTGATCTTCACAGGGCAGAACTCAGGACTTCATGTTTTCCCCAGAGGGGCTGGGCACAATGCGGGGTGGGATTCACCCTGTGTCTGAGCGAAAGCCGAGTCAAGTCCAGGGAAAAACGCACTGACTCTGGCTCCAGCTCTCCAGGCACAGGGCCTATGCACCACTTATATTGATGGCTTGAGTGGGATTGGAGTGTGCATAGACCTTGCTCTGGCTGTTTGCCCAGGGTGGATTTTACTCCATTGATTTCAGTTGGAGCTGTGCGGGTGCTTGGTTTTCCTGCAAATCAATCCCTGATGTGGCCATTGCCACTGCTCTGTGCAGGTGGGACTCTGGTAGCCCATGTGGAGCTCAGAGCAGGTTTCAGGCCAGAGTGTCTTCATTTACCCTGGCTAAACAAACACTGGTTCAAATTTTTTTCTTTTTTTCCTGCATCATACTGTGCCCCTGGACTCTAATTCCCTCCTCCCCCTACCCCCCCTTTGCAGAGGGGATGGATTTTGCTCAGAGGTGAGGACAGTCCTCGCGGCTGGTGCTCAAAGCAGTAGAATTACAGGGGTGGGTTAGCTCAGAATCATCCCCCTCCCTTGTCATTGTGCATGGAACATTGCGCTGCCAAAACCCTTTTGGGTTGGGGGCTGAGTGACTTGGGGCCCAGTGCGAAGTTCTGATCCGATTATTGTGAAATGGTGGGCGTGGGGAGGGGAAAGTTGTATGCACTCATATTCTTACCAAGTGTTTGCAAGTGGCTTCCTAGTTCACCCACCCCACGGTGGGACAGGGGCTGGACCCGGAAGTGGCGGCTTGATGGGACATGGCATCGGCAAGTAGTACACGGAAGAGCCAGCAGAGGGAGTCGTTCATCCAACGTTGGCTCAGCTCCCGTAATAGTTTGATTTTCAGCCACATCTGAAGCTGGGGTATAGAAAGGGGAAGGGGACTAACCGTGCACCGGAAGAGGGTCTCAGATGCTCACAGGCCAGCTGCAGATCCTGGGGGAAAAAGCTCCTTTCCTTTGTGGGATTCATTTGCCCGCTCTCTTTGTATGGATGATTGGAGACGGGACACATCACGGGACAGCAAAGGCAGTTAGCAGTGCAGCTGGTGCTGGTCTTTCCTTCTGCTGGGAGAGGGCGGAGGGGGTCTGAACAAAGCGACCGGCTCCGCTGGCGGGCGAACGTGGCCCCTCGTGCTAGGCAGCTCTTCGGAAACTCTCCAACCTTGGGAGGCTGCTGCAGCTCAGCTGCTCGGCTCGAAGCTGTCTCTGCTGCTGCCAGTGAGGCAGGCACCACCATGCACACAACCCTGGGGCTGCCTCTGCAGCAGATCTCTCTGCCTTTTTTTTTTTGGCGGTTGCTGAGTCTTCCTGCTGCGGCCAATGACGTGAAGAGGAGAAAGTCCCGGGGTCCACCAACGCCCTCCTGGGCTTCAGCCAATAAAAGTGTTGTGAGGCTAACCATACTAACAATGGTGAGGCACTCGGAGGCTATGGTAATGGGAGGTAGACAGGTACCTAAGAGAGACGGGGGGTGACCTACTCATGGCATGGTTATTTCTCTCCCAACCGTTGCTTTTTAATCTGAACCTGCCACTTGAGTTCTTTGCTTCCGTCAGTAAACTCTGAGGAAACTGATGGGACAAAGGCCAGCTTGGCAGTGCTGGGTTTTTATAAGAAGGTACCAAGCAGAAGTTCAGGGCAGGGAGCAGCAGTGGCTGTGGTGTAGGGCAGAGAGCCCTTTGGCACAATGCAGTGGACTATCAGAGGTCCGTGGGTATGAGCTCTGCGGAAGGCTATGGGCGAGAACAGCCCCCCACTCACTCTGACTTTCAGCTTCCCGTTGGCTGAAGCGTGTTTGGTCGGGGGCGGTGAGGTCAGTTCAACTCAGTTTGACCAGCTGGGAATGGTTCCAGTTCTCAGGCTTCCTACTGGGCTTTGTGCTCTGCTTTGACCCAGAAGAGGGCAGGTGTCTTGGTGGTTGATGGACTGGGTTGGTTTTGGTTTTTATTTTTGTGAGGTTTTCCTCATAATGGCCCCCAGCCAGCCCAGTGCAGGACACTGGACCCGATGCAGGGAGAGCTCCCTACACTGTATGAACCAGACATGGCACTAAACACAGCCTCCAGACCTGAACACCTCTGAACTTTGAGAGAGGCTCAGAACATGATCTGGGCTGTTCCATGCACCTCTGCCACTGCATCTCGCACCTGACCCAGAGCACGTCCTGCTAATCCAGCCCCGGCCACCCCTACAGCTTTTCCATTGCACCTTGATTCTGACCTGCAACGCCCCTACAGCTCAGTTAATCCATCTAAATCCTGGACCTGCAGCACCCCTTGGCGTCCTATGGGTCCTTGCACAGCTGTGATTTAGGCAGCTCTAGTTTGACCAGAATAACAGGATGCTGTCATCAAGGGACACCTAATGCACCTTAATTCAAGCCTACACACCCTTGCTCTTTTGTTGTTGGGCCCCAACACAGCTAGCTGTGTCACTACACCTCAGTGCTGACCTGTTACGCTCATGTTAGTTTTCCTCATTCCATAGCTTCTGGAGGTGTTGCCGTCAGTACCTGCCTGGCGGGAGTTTTTAGTCTCCACCCCAAGTCTTGTAGCTGTGGGTGAGCACTTGCCAGCGTGGGTACATGAAAGGGCTGCCCATGAGCTTTGCCAAACCACAGAGAGCAGACACGGTGGGAGGAAGCAACGCAAAGGGCTTTACATGATTTGTATTTCACTTTTGGAGGCTGGTGACTTTTTTCTTTTCCGTTCCAGCCAGCAGGGATTGACGTATGTTCTGATATCACCTGTTAAATAACGGATGGAATCCGTTTCCTCTAAATCTGATTAAGTCTTTCTATTACACCCATCCGCCACGGTAACTAAACACTTCCCAACTAAATTAGATCAGCAGCACAAGGTATCTAGTGGAGTCTCCTGCCTTCCCTGGTTATATGGAGCTGTGCTTGGCATATCTAAATATAAATGTTATGGTGGGAAATCTTTCTCAGTCCTGAGAGATGGCCAAGCTCTGGGTTAGTCTGACCTACTCTGAGGTCAGTTCAACTCAGTTTGACCAGCTGGGAATGGTTCCAGTTCTCAGGCTTCCTACTGGGCTTTGTGCTCTGCTTTGACCCTGAAGAGGGCAGGTGTCTTGGTGGTTGATGGACTGGGATGCAGGTGGGGCTTGACCCATCAAAGGCTTTGAAGAGCAGTTCTCCAAGGCCTTGGACTAGTGATGGATGCCCATCATGGGACTGGAGCACATATGCTGCTGGTGGTCCATCAAGCGGTGCACTGCTTCCACCTTCAGCCTCAGATGCAGTGAGTTGCAATATCTTAGGCTGGAGGTGATGAGTGCATGAGTCACTGTGTTCAGGACCTCAACGAGGAGGGAGAGGAGAAGGTTCCTAGCCAGCTGGAGGTAGAAAAACATTTTTGGCTGGGCTTGGTCTTCAGTTGAAAAGGATTCTAAGGGTTCCTGTGACTTTGAGTAAATGGGGTGAGGTTGAGTGGGGGGGTCCCTCTGCACCTTCAATGGAAGGGGGAGGACTGTGGTTCTTCACAGCATTTTTCTCTCTTCTGAGCAATGTTGCTTCATTCTCACACCTAGGTCCAGTTGGAGACAGAAGTTTCCCAATCTTGGATTCTACCTGACTTGAGGGGCTCGCTGGTGACATTGTTAAGTGCTGCTGATGGCACATACCTGGCCCTCTTAGCCTGTCAATGACCGATCTCTCAATGCTTTGTAGAAACTCGTTAACTGAATACCAGGACACTGCTTTGAAGATGAGCAGTGATATTCCGGCTGTGTAAAGAATACGTCCCACGTAACACCTTTCCTCTGAGTATCTCCAAATATTAACAAACGAAGCCTCACAACCCATTTGTGCCATTGTTAAATATTCCCCCAATTTACATATGGGAAAACGGGGCACAGAGACGGAAAATGGCTTGGCCAGTGCTGCTACGTGAGAACAGAGTCCCGGTCCAAGATTTTCATAAGTGACAAGTGATTTACAGGGGGCCTCAAGTTTTGGGAGCCCAACTTAAAACACCAGAAAGGGGCCAGATTTTCAGAGTGGGAGCTCAGCCATTTCTGGAAGTCATGTCTCAAGTGAAGCTCCCCAAACTACTGGTGCCTTCTGAAAACCTTGGCCCCAACAGTCCTGACTGGCCATCTCCTGCTCTGACCATTAGACACACCTCCTCCCTTAGCACTCCTGCCCCATCTTACTCCCATTGACTTATGAGCCCCTTAAGGACCTGCTCTATCAATCTCTGGGCATGATGTTTCATGTTAGCATTTCATCATAGCTTTCTGCTGTGCAAATGATTTCATTAGGCCAAGCAGTGGATGCTGACAGGTGAGGGAGTCGAGGGAATATTAGAAATAGCTCACAATGTGCATCTCCTTCTCCCATTCCCAGGCTTTTGGTTTCCGCAGACCAGATGCTGCATAGATAGCCTTGGAGCGTTTCACCCATGTGCTCATAGTGTGTGATGACAACTCATATTAAAACCGTCCAGAAAACATTGTGGTTTAGAGCTGCACTCCCGGAAAGCAAGAAGCTAGCAAAACATTTAAAATTTGCATAATCTCTGTGTGTCAAGTGAGAGGCCATGAGCTGAACCCCGAGATCTGACTGGGGTGAAAAGCTGAACTCTCTTCCTGTGAGTCAGGCAGCCAGAGAAACCTCGTGTTTGCTGTTGCAAGTGCTCAAACTAATTCTTGTGTCCACTGATCTCCAGCAAAGTGCTTAGCTGCTTTGATGAGCTATGAAATGTAGGGTGTACAACCTACCTACTGGGAGCATACACCAGGGCCTGATTGTTACAAAGGAGAGGCTGGTGGTGTTCACCTATTTTTTTCATGCACACTTTCCATGTGCAAAACCAGGTTATTTGTTATGCCCTCAGGACTAAATTGATGCCTGTGTCTAGTTATGAGCATGTACAATATGCCAACCTGTGCATGCTCATGTTTCGTGTGAGAGAGAGAGGGTGCACTTGGGTATTAAAAGATCAGGCCCCAGATAGTATCAGATTCTATGGTGGTTTGAGCTCAGAGTCTCGTATCTTCTGAATGTGTTTCACATCCCAGCAGCAAAAGGGGCTAATGAAAGAATGTCAGCAGCCTCTGGCTATATGTATTATGTTTTCCAGTTTAATGCTTTAATGCTTTCCTTGCAGGACTTTCTTTTAGTTACAAGGAAGTTATTTTAGATTGGAGAGAGCAGCGCTAAGCTAGGGCTGTAGAATGGCATGAGGATTTGGCATCCCCCCAAGTCTGAGATCTGACTTATGCCCATCTGCGATCTTTCTACTTACAATGGTGATGAGTGCTTTATGTATCTGAACCTTAATTGTTTTTTTTTTTCTTACATCTTCCCTTTGACCCAGGGAATTAGTATCACGAGTGGGAAATTGAGGCACAAAGAGATCAAGTGACTTGCCCAAGGAGTTTGTGATAAAACCAGGATCTGAATCCGGGTGTCCTGTGTCCCCATCCAGTGCTTTAACCACAGAACAGTCCTTCAGTTTCTTTCTGGTTCTAGGAGGTGTCAGGACATGTTAGATGTCACTTTGTACTATGTATTACAACGTGAAGGAAATAAAGGCACGATATCAACTTGCACGGGTTCCTGGAAAGGGGTTGCCAGTACCGCTGTGCTGAGCAGAAAGGGAGGGGCCAAAGGGAAGTGCACCAGCAATCTACCTCCTCCAAGCGCTCCTCCCAGGAGAGGTGTGAGGAGGACTCACTTCCTCCAGTTGCTGGGTTCCAAAAGGGCGAGCCCTTAGTCGAACCTAACAGTAAATCATGTCCTTTTTGCTTGATGATCTGGTGCTGTGGTTACTGTACTGAAGCGGAAATGTGGGACTGTACCAACGCACAGCGCAGAGAGATGTGTGAAGTGTAAGCAGGTATTTCCAGGGTCTCGGCCCACGGGTGCTGTTAGCATGAAGCGCTTGCGCAAACTCTGCGTTTTGGAAAATTATTTCATATAAACAAATACCAAATGAGCAATAAAAAACCCCACCCCGGCTCTGAGGGGAGAGTCTGAGGTTCACATTTCCTATGGAAAGCCTTTTATTTGTTTAAATCACAGTTCTCATTTGCACAAATCTCAACTCCAGCACGAAGATTTCTGGCCTGGAAATATTTTCCAGTATGTTGAGGGAGGAATGGGCGAGGGGCAAAGAAGAGAAGGGAAATAACCGGGGCCTGATTGGCCACGTGAGTCTTGCAGCAGGTGGGGTGGAACTTGGTGCCCACTGATGGACTGCTCTGAATGCAGGAATAGTCTGAGAGAATCTTGTAGCCGCTTGACAGCAGGACCACTTGAGGGGGCCTGATTTAATCCTGCCTGTCCCTACTGTATCTCCCAGCAACGTCCTGTCTTCCCCACCAGGAACAGCTCTAGCCAGGCTCTATTCGTCTCTTCCTCCTTGCACTTCCAGCCAGGCTCTGTCTGGTCTTAGAGCTCCTTCCCCCATCTTGCCACTCCAACGATACATACCCTACTCGGTCTTCACCACTGCCCTCTCCACCCACAGTTTCCCCTCCACCCCACGACTTTGGCTTCTCCTTCTCTATTCGGCTATGTCTACACTACGGACCGAACTGCAGCACCTGTGCTGCTGTAAGGTCTCCCGTGTAGCCACTCTCCTGCCGGCATAATTAAACCACCCGCAACAAGCGCGTTAGCTATGTTGGCAGGAGAACCTCTCCCTCCGACATACCGCTGTCCTCACCAGCACTTTTGTCAGTGAAACTTAGGTCAGTCAGGGGTGTGTTTTTCCCCCCACCCCTGACCGACAAAAGTTTTACCAACAAAAGCGGTGGTGTAGACAAAGCCTTAGACCTTACTTCAGGAAGGCTGTGCCTTCCTCACACCGGATAGGCGCCTCTCTCTCTCACATATATGTATTGCGGGGGGGCCCCAGAAAAAGAGCACAGATCTGTTTTCTGTAAAGATGCAGCTATTAAAAGAAATTGCTGTGTCAACATGTGGGTGTTGGTGAGAACAGATTCTTACTCATGCAAGGCACTATTGCGCTCTCCTCCTGGTTTGAAAGCAGAAAAAATCCCTAGCAAACAAAACCATTGTAAATAAATAGAATAGGAAAAGAAAGGGCCAGTCTAGGTCTTCAGGGATATCCGTGTGCACATCTTCTGTGGATGGAAAGGCATGGTATCCCCTCATCCCCCCGCCAGTGCACTGGTTTGTATGGGGTGAGTGGGTTGGTTGCGGGAGAGATGAGGCAAAACCTACGTAACTGCTTTAGCGAAAACCTGCAGAGGGGATGTGAGGGGAAAGGAGGTCTTGTGGTTAAGTCATTAAACTGGGCCTCATAAGGTCTGGCTTTGATTCCCAGTTCCACATACTCCATGTGACCTTGCATGAGGCACTTAATTTGTCCGTGACTCAATGCCTCATCTGTGAAATGGGGATAATGACTGTCTGTTTAGAGTGTAAGCTCTTTGGGGCAGAGACTGACTCTTACTATGTGTTTGTACCATACCTACCACAGTGGGCTCTGTAGGTAATATTATAATACGAACAATAGTAATTGGAGAGCGTTTCAAAGAGGGATGGACAAATGTTTTAAAATGTGGATGCGCTTCTAAACTTTCTCCCATAGTTCCCCAAACCAATCCCTTTGAGAATTTGCCCTTTGTTTTCTAGTGTACTGCACTACTATAAATGAGATGGGTTTACACAACATCAGACTGTGGCGGCAGCTGGAGATGGGATCTCCTGGCAAAGACCATCTGTTGCTGTGAATTGAAGTAAACTCCACTGACTACTGTGTTTGGGAGGAGCTCAAATACTTTTGCCAGGTCTAGTCATATGAATTGTTAGGCAGCCAGATGGTCGGAAGGCTCCTTAGGCCGTGTCTACACTACACAGTTTTGACGACATAAGGCAGCTTACGTTGACCTAACTATGGAGGTGTACGCACTGCAATGCTCCTCCCGCCGATTTAACTCGCCCGCGATGCTGACATCATAAAACCACCTGAACGAGAGGCATAGAGTTTAGGGCGACGTAGTCAGAGCGACACAGTGTCAGTGTAAACACTGCGTTGCTTACGTTGCCCTAAGTGGTCTCTAGGAGGCATCCCACAAATGCCCACAGTGACCGCTCTGGTCACCATTTTGAACTCTGCTGCTCTGCAGCCAGGTACACAGGTGAAGGCTGCGCCCCCCACCCCCAGCCTGTTAAAGCCCCAGGAAGTTTTAAACTTGCTCTCCCTGTTTTCCTCAGTGTGGAGAGCTCACATAGCAGCTGTCCAGCTGAGCAGGCCGGCTCCAGGCGGCAAACGCTCCTGCCTGGAGTACACGGGAGGTGGCGAATCTCCTGGGTCTGTGGGGAGAGCAGGCTGTGCAAGCCCAGCTCCGCTCCAGCCTCAGGAACTTGCTTGGGGCCTGGAGGAGAAGGGCTACAATAGGGACACGCAGTTGTGCCATGTAAAAATCAAATAGCTGTGGCAGGCGGCAAGGGGAGGAAATAGCTGCTTCTGGTGCAGAGCTGCAGACATGCCACTTCTACAAGGAGAGGGCTGGCTGGGGTCAGGTGGTGGTGAATAACCCCCTCCATTCAGCTCCTCTTATAGCCTTGTGTTCATAACACACAGCATAGTGCTGAAGAGCAGTGCAGGATCCAGGCTTTCTGACACAATGGTTGGCTGGCAGGTTACCAGGGTAGTTGAAAAGCGGCTGGAAACCTACTATCGGGGTAGCCGTGTTAGTCTGTATCCACAAAAACAACAAGGAGCCCGGTGGCACCTTAAAGACTAACACATTTATTTGGGCATAAGCTTTCGTGGGTAAAAAACCTCACCTGAAGAAGTGAGAACCTGCATCTGAAGAAGTGAGGTTTTTTACCCACAAAAGCTTATGCCCAAATAAATCTGTTAGTCTTTAAGGTGCCACCGGACTCCTTGTTGTTTTTGTGGAAACCTAGTAGGATGCCCATGGAATGATGGGATTGAGAAACTGGTGTCATGTGACCCGGAACCTACCCCCCCATGAGGCATTGCAAACTCTTCCCAAAGCACCCTGCGGACAGTTGCACAGTGGGATAGCTACCCATGGTGCACTGCTTTCTGTGTAGATGCAAGAGCTGCTATGGTGGATGCGCTCCACTGACACAAGGAGCATAGTGTGGACATGCCACAGCAGTTTAATTACAGCAGTGGCAGTACGTCAACGTAACTTAATTCAGCTTAACTTTGCAGTGTAGAGATATGCAAGCAGGGGATATGACTGGAACTACATCAAGTGCGATGAATGCTTACGGTGCTGCTTTAACTGATTAATAGCAATACAGTAAGTTCTAATGATACACCTGTTCCGATATGACCCTGTTTGCTCTGACCTCTGATTGGCCTTACAAGAAGCCATTCTTTTTTGGTTTCAACTGGAAGTTCACGATCTGAGACAAAGATAAGTGGCGGTAAGATAAGAACATGACAACCTCATTTGCTAAATTTGTTTTTGCAAATGCTTCAAGCATAACTGGAAACCAGGAGTGATTGTACAGATAATTCTGATGAAATGTTTTATCCTACAACTATGACTGGAACAAGATTATCACAGGATAATCTGTGCTTTCACACCCAGATGATCAGCACTGTGGTCTCCAGTGCGTTGGCCTCTCTGCAGAGTGGGTGAAAAGTGCTGCTTGTGGGAATGATGGCTAGTGATATAAAGGATGATTATAGCATGGCTCTGTAGGCAGGACACAGCACGTGCACCCCTCCCCCCCCCCACATGGTAACGTTCACTTTCCTAGCCCCAGTGACTTGGCCAATCTCAATACAATTCTGAAGAATTCAGGGCTTGGCCCAGGAACTAATTAGCCACTGCAAACAAAGCTATTCCCACCCTGACCCCTAGGTAATGAGACCATCCTCATCTCAGACTCCCTTCTTGCTTAAAAAGGGCATCCTCTGTTGCTCCAGTCTGAAAGGCTCAACCAGAAACAAAGCAGGACAGGTTCTCGCTGCAAAGACACTGACAGTGAACAATGCTGTATGCACTGGTGGTTGTAGCCATGTTGGTCCAAGGAGAGCGAGATAAGGTGGGTGAGGTAATATCTTTTATTGGACCAACTTCTGTTGGGGAGAGAGAACTTTTGAGCTACACAAAGCTCTTCTTCAGGTCTGGGAAAGGTACCCAGCGTACAAGATCGAACAGATAGTTTAGCATAAATAGTTATCACATTCTAAGAACCATTCAATCCCATTAATACCCTTTAGTTTTAGGATGAAAATGGGGGCTATGGGGTTACAGATTGTTGTAATAAGCCATAAATCCAGTATCTTTATTAAGAACATGATTTTTGGTGTCTAGCACAGTTATGAATTTATGCTCCCATGCTCGTCTTTTGTAAGCGTTGTGCAGGTTTCCTTTGAGGATGAGGACTGATAGGTCAGACCTGGCGTGATCGCTTTGTGGAAAGTGTTCACCCACAGGTGATAGGGTGTTCTTGTATTTTATCATTTTCCTGTCTGACTTCATTCGAGAGCGTAGTGATTGTCTGGTTGTAATGTAAGGAAGGTATTTGCAGAGTAATGGGATGTAGGTAACTACAGTTAAATGCAGGAATAAGTCTTCCATGCATTGCCAAGTGCCATATGAGACATCTTCTGAGACATGGAATACTTGCATATAATGCTAAACCCTGCCTCTCCTGCTGGGAATATTTATGCAAACTGGATGTGACTTTTTCTTTCAACTGTCAACCCCCTGCCCAGCAAATATAGCCTCCGCGATGATGCTGTTTGACAGTTGGTTGTTGTAACGTCCATTGGAACATTCCACTCTCCGTTCTGGACCTGGAGTTTGGAGACTGCTCCAGAATGCTCCTTCCCAAGTTTTGCACAAGACCCAGAGCACACAGGGATCAAACCCTCTGAGTTTTTTCTTTAGTTCTAAGGAGAGCTCCAGGTCAGGTGATACACTCAATAATGTTGCTTGTTTCTAACATTAATAGTGAACCTTGGTGCGTTAAGTAAAGACTTTCAATGATCCAAGGACACAGTTACTCAGATAGAGCATCCACTGAAGCAAAAAAGAAGTAAGTAACTCAGTTGTGTGATACTTGGTTATCCCTGAACACTCTTGATTGTAATGTCTAGGGCACGCTGTATATGTGAATTGAGAGGGTCTCTTACTGCAGTGAACTCGTCAGCAGTAACTGATTGTAACATAAGGAGGGTATGTGCAGAGCAGTCGGCTTCAGGTAACTACTGTTAAAGGCAGGAAAACATTTTCCACACATTGTCACAGGCCACATTTAATTACAAACTTGCATTTAGAGCCAGTCTTCCATTTTGCACCCACAAATAATTGTGGGTGCTGTTTTTGCATTGGCAAATGATGGCTTGAAGATGTCTGTCTACCAGTCTCTCCTCATAGCTGGTGCTTAGACAACTGCATGCCATCAATTGGGCCCACAGTGACTTGCAGGTGTGGAAATGAGACAGTAGAATGGGAGCCCCTTAAAAACCAGTCCCACCAAATGTAACCAGTGTGTGTTCGGTAAAGGAGTTTGGGGGTGTGTGCAACTGTGCCATGATACGTCTACATGGCACTTCTCAAGCAAACCCGTGGGACTGTACCTGTGACCTGCTGACTCTAGAGGAATGTATGAAAGATTCACCGCAACATTTAAAATTTTTAATAGTTTGCAGGAAATAAAAAAGCTTCTCCTGTCACCCCACCCCTTTATTTTTAGCAGCAAATTTCCTGCGCAGCAAAAATATCCATTTCTCGCTACCAGTGAATGATTGTTGGTTTTGGTCACAGGTTTGGCTCCAATCCAGGTTGATAGTCAGTTTGTTACCATCTGATCCCAGGTTCGTTAAGATCTGCATAAGATGAATTGGGGGGAACTCTCTGTTTCCTAGTCTTTCACTACTGGCAGTAATTGCCACTCTTGTTGGCAGAGAGGCCAAGGACCGTGAACGGACCATGGATTTTATTTCCCCACTCCTCCTAGGAGCTGAGCACTTAAGTGGAGTTTTAGGGCACACTGGTTGAACAGTGTTGTTACAAGGCTGCTCAACTCTCCCACCACCTCCATTAGAACAGTAGTAAGGCCAGCTGTGGTAAGGAACAATTGCCCTTGAAGGATGACCCAAATGAGTCCCTGATGGATGTAGATGCAGGGGAGAGTGGTGATGATCGTGAAGGATATTCACCTATTGGCAACCCTGAGAAGTCGGCAAAGGTGATTTCAGAAAATCTAACAGGACGGTCATGTCGAAGGCAATCAACCAGAGAAGCAAGGGATTCAAAATAAAACCACACCAAATGGGAGAGTCATCAGGTTGCCTAGTAATTTCAAAGACCATATAGTTAACTGAAATTATTCAGTTTCTATTAGAGGAAGGGTGATGTTACGAGACTGCTCTATGTCTGTATATATGTAAATATTTAATAAAGTACCGGTAGGTGGTGCGCAAAACTATGTGGTATACTGCCAGGGTTCTGAAGGACCAATACAACTTCCTGAAGTTGTGCACTCCAAATAGCTTCCTTTGTGCGGCTATTTATACCAGCTCTTAACAACTGTGAGGAAGCTTGCTTTGCTCTTGTCAGTGCTACACCTGTCCTGTGCCTAAACAGAGGTCTGCAGTCTCTCAGGTAATCAACTCAGCATCTTTTGCCAGCGCTAAATTACTCTCCACAATAGAAGTTGTGGTAACTGCTTTCTAGACCAGCTGAAATTTTCTTTAATCAATCTCATTTATCTCTAGATTAAATATAGCTCCTCTGAAAGGCAGAAGTGGTGAAGGATGACTCTGATGAGGCAGCACAGGGTATTTCTCGAAGTCCTCAATGCTATTTGTGGATGAAATCTTATAATCTAGGCTTCTTAATGCTGATTCATCCAGACCGAGCAGAACTTAGATTTCCAAACCAGAGTTTAAAAGATAAAGAAAAGGGAGGAAAAAGCCCATCATGTAGTGTTTCCCCTGGTGCACTCCAATCATATGACTGTGCACTTCTATCCAGCAGGGTTGTCAACTCTGACTGAAGCTATTCCGGGAGATTTCCACTCCCCCCCCCCCCCCCGCGACATGACATAATGTCATTTTCTTAACATATCCTATTAAAATCTCCCGGATTGCTATCAATAGTCACCGGGAGATTGATGCCGATTCTGGGAGACTCCAGACCAAACCTGGAGGGATGGCAACCCTACTATCCAGACAGCCTGAACTGGACCACAAAGGGTATTCTCATGGGATTCACCAAGCCTGTACCTGGGAATCAAGTGGGGTCCTACAGACATTCTTATGCATCCTCCCACCGTGATTGTGATTATGTCCTATTCCCATCTCAGAGCAGCAGCTGTGTCGCAGCCCCTCCGAGGAATTAGACCAGGGTGTATGCCAGTGAGTTTGTAGTAAAAAAATAATAAAATCATTTACAACTTTAATGGGACCTAATTCACATTCTGCCCTTGAAAAACCATAGAGGCCAAGGTGTTCTCTTCACTGAAAACTGGGTAACCCCAAATGCACCTGGCTAGAATAGATCTTACAATATACCCACTGGAAAACCTATTTCAGAAGTTCTCAGCACCTGTCTCAGGCAAGGAAGACAAAACCTTTCCTCGTTGCTTTGAAGAGCAAATCAAAGTACTCCTGAGCATCATTGGCAAGGGAAACTGTGAAGGGGCTGGAATGTCCCAGATGTATCCGCAGCAGGGGCTGGCTGGTGACGGCATTGTAAAAGATTCAGGATATGGAAATCAGAGCGAAAGGAGAGTGAGCTCTGATATTACTGCACGAAAATAAACCTGGTAGCTGGAACTTGGAAATAGCAAACTGTCGAAAGCAAAGAAATACTCTCTTACTGCTGTGAGCGATAAAAGGGTGGGGTCAGACCTCTGAAGGGCGGGGGGGGGAAAGCAGCTCATAGAAGGAGAAGATGGAAAAAAATTATTTGGGTCATCTAATTCATGCCCTTGGCCAATACAGATTTCGTCTCAACACCCTGAGCTAGGTTCTCAGCTAGCATAAATCAGTGTAGCTCCAAAGAAGGCAATGGAGGTGTGCTGATTAGACGACCTGCTGGAGACAAGGTGATATGTAATAATATTATTCGATTAATTAACATGTAATATGAACAATAAATGTCTCCGGGCTCCTGGATCTCTCCTGGGCAGATCTTGACAATCTGCTCCCCCTACTTTCCTTTTAAAAACCGCCAGTTGCCCAGCTTTGATGTCAGGATTTATGTCCTTGGAGAGTCTTGCGCGACGTCTGGATAAAACCATTTGTAACAAAAGGAAACGCAAACAGCACTTGTTTCTGTGGGATAACAACCTTGCAGGGCTGCCCTAGGTCCCTTTCGCTGAGGTAACCTTCCCCCAGTCATTGTGAAACCTCCTTTGGCCAGAGGGAAGACACAACATGCTGCTGCTTTCTGTTAAGATGAGTGGGGGACCAAAGCCTCAGGGCTTGATTCCAAGGTCCTGGGAGGGGGCAGGGCGAGGCTGAGCTACGGCTTGCTGCACTGGAAAATAACTTCACTGAAACCAGATACCTTCCTGAGAAGTGCCACTTGCCTCCCAAACGTCTCAGCAGCCCTGCATGGCCTCGCTTTACAGGCAGCAGGTGAAGCTAGTTGGAGTTGCTTGGCCTTGCAAGATCCACAAACTGTTTGCAATTCATCTTCAGTTCTCATTCTCAACCAGTACTTAGAGGATCAGCGTGGCTTAGTGGAGTGGAGTGCTTCTCACTATTTTCATGCCAGGGCCCCTCCACAAGCCCCTTCCCAGTGTGTAAAAATCCCTGTCCCATTTATTATGGGAAGATCAGGTGCTGACATTCTCCTGATACCTGTATCTGACTCCGAGGTTGGGAGCACCTGATCTAACGGATATAGCATGGGGCCACTGCTGCCACTGACTGACCTCACAAAGTAGCTGCTGAGGTTCAGTGTTTGTGAAGTGCCACAAAAGGACCATGCAAGGCTGTTGTTAAACGGTGTCATCAGTAACACTGAAATGGAATATAAGTGACATCACAGTATCTGGACAACAATCGGGGGGGGGTTTTCCAGCATGCAGCATTTTTTAATCACAGAGAATCCCGATGTGCTTTGCGACCTACCGTGCCACTGACATATGGGGTGGGGAGGACAGCAGGAGCTCGGATACCATGGTGATGGATGTGAGAAAGAACCTGGCTAGATTAGAAAAGAACCAGTGCATAGAACACCGCACAGCATTAGGGGAGAAATGGGAAATTTTGCCCTATGGCACCAGCTCAAATCTGTGTTTGTATCATATGCCTTTGGATGTTAGTCTGTAAGAAGCTGATTGGATCTAGATTTTTAGACTGTGGTTCTCAAGGGAGCCTAGAGCAAGTTAGGAACCCACCTTCCCTTGGCTTTCTATGGGAGTTATGTGCATAATTCTCTTAGGAGCTTTTCGAAATCCCACCCTTAAGATCCCAGCACAAAACTATGTATGCTGTAAAGTGCACTATTCTCTGTTTTGCTATTAGAGGGAAGAAAGGCTAAGTCAATGCTGCTGTGGTAAGCTTGTTGGGGACAGGGACTGTCTCTTTGTTCTGTGTTTGTACAGCACCTCTCGCAGTGGGAGTCCTGATCTATGACTGGGACTTCTAGGAGCTATAGTAATACAAATGGTTGTTTATTTGACTTTCACCCTAGAGTGCCAACTATTAGGGCCCAGAATACAATATTATCGCGTCTAGTAAAATGAAGACTGATTATAACTGGTAGTGCAAACAGCCCTAGTAATTCTGAGACAGGGTAGAGAATTCTGTGGTTGGCTGCCCACTCGCACCCCACATGCGTCAGAACCCACCTTGTGGCTAGGCACTGCACCTGTGTTACTGTCTCGCTATGAGACAGCGGCGGCTGCTGCTCCGACACTTTACGGGTAGAGAGGGAGTGAAAATGAATAAGTGTAGGAACCAGTTTTCATTTGTCAAAATATTGAAAATGAGGCCTGGGGCAGAGGGTGTGAATTGTCTCTAGCCCATAGGAACAGCCAGATGTAAACAGACCAAAGGACTGTTAGATCTGGTGTCCTGTCTCCTGTGCCGCTGGAACAGAACACTGGCCATTTTGTCTGGTATCCTGCTTCCTGGAATGCTAGGACAGACTGCCCGGGGACTCTCAGCACCTCTGGGTGTCGGGCATAGGACCCTCACATCGGGCACCCAAAGCCTCAAATGTATTTAGGCTCCCAACTTCCATTGATGATCCAGCCAGGTTCTTTCATTCAGCGATGGACTTCAGTTGATTTCAATGGACATTCAGAGGCTACGTACACTTCTGAGGATCTGGGCCCCAGAAATGGAGACGCTTAGAAGTAGCAAACACTTCTGCAAATGCGGTTGTGAGAGTTTAGCCGTGGCAACATGAGCACTCTTAGTTTAGTAATCCTGTTGTTTCCTCACCAACCGATCTTAGTCAGGCTCATCACACTGAGACATAGCTGGAGTAGGAAAGTGGTTGTCTGTGAAGCTGTGGCATGGCTGGGGGCCTCCTCCTTCTGTCTCTGTTAGCATAATGAATGCACCAAACCCACACCAGAACTGTCTGCTCCATTTTCATTTTTACACTCGACCTCCTTTACCACAAACCCCAGCCTTTTAGAATAGTCGTATTAAAATCTAGGGCATGGAGACATGTTAGCCTGGAGCCAGGGGCACAGACAATTTAAGAAGCAATAATGACCTCAAATGAAACCCCCATGAAATAAATAGGATTTTTTAAAAATATGCAATATTAAAACGCTTCATTAGATTTTTAAAAAATGAATACCCCCAGCCCCAGCTCTTTGATGCTGCTAGAGACCTGGTACCTGATCCTCAGTTGTGTTAAGGCCCCTTTATGCCATTCTGTCAAAGCGAAGGTGGTAGAAACGACCCCCAGCAAACACCTGCTGCATATGGGACTCCTCTGCTGGCATGAAGCTGCCAGATCAGCCCTAAACAGGCCAGTTTCCCATTCCCCCAGCATTGAACGGGTGTGTCAGTGGCAGGGAGGAAGAATAGCTGGAGTACTCTGCACTATGGCTATTCTCTGTCCCTGGGGGCCATAGGAAGCAAAGCATAAATTATAGCAGCCATGAGGCTGCTCTACCTTACATTGAGGGCTAGGCAGGCCCCTGCCTAATGCCAGACTTAGAGGAGCACTGCTTAAATTCATCTTTGCCCTCCTTCCCTATCCTGTGCCAAGTACAGTCCACTGAGAGTTGGGGCCATTTTTTTAGGGGGCCCTGGGATGTTTATTGTTAAGGTTTTAGAAGAAAACTAATAATTAAAGTAATAATAAAAGCACCGTTTGTTTTAATACCCATAACATTAAGTGAAAGGCAGAAATTCCTGATAAATCTGCTGTTTAAGCTGAAAGCAGCAGCTTCCCCTTTTTCTCAGAAGAAGGAAGAAGATGGCGTTTGGAGTCTGATCGTCGAAAAGCCTAGAGATGTCCCCATCCTTCATTTGTGCTGCATTTCCCTCTGCTGCAGCCAGGTTGGTGAGTAACCTCCACCGCCTGCCCCCACTCGTCCATCCTGGCTGCCTTTCCCACATTTGTCAATGAGGCGATGACTAAGCTGTTGAATGGCTTCCTTCTCAGAGAGGACAGGTTGTTCAGTACAGGGACATATATTGCTTTCAAGCAAACTTCTGCACGTGCGCGCACACAAAAAAAGCAGAAGGCACTCCTCCTACACTCCCTGGAATGGTCAGCTGTGACCCCTCTTAACCTGTTCCTCATTTGGGGCGAAGCATGCAGAGGGACAACACCAGGCCTAGGCGCTACGTAAGTCCTCAGATGTTCCATCTGCTCTGACTTAAAAAGCAGCTTTGAAACCTAGGTTGTTGAATCAGTGCAAATGCCTTGTGCGGCCCCTCTTATTTCAGAGCCTGTGTCCTATTTTCCTACTAAGCTTCAGATGCTTCTTCAAAGGAAGGACATCTGTGGTGTGTCAGTCTCATGCAGGCCCAGTGCGCTGGGGTGAATTTCACCCCAGCTGAGCAATATGTTGAGAGGGGTGATGGAGTAGCTGACACATTTATCTTTGCAGCAACACCTTGTGAGTGTTTGACTAACAGAGTGCACTTTTCAGCCTTCCCTTCACTTCTACTATGGCTTTCTCTCCGGCATTTCCTTCCGAACAGCTCACACACTCCAGTGATTCATCCACTGCATGTCAGCCACTCGCTTCACCATGGAAGTCCCAGCCTGGCATGACCGCACAATTGTGCAAGTCTGTACTTTGTTGTTGTGGCTTTAGGAGGATTGTCCCCGGATTCTGCCACATGGTCAACCCACTGCTTGCTCCATCACATTCATCGGTAGGAAGTGTGCAGCTTAAACCACAGACTGAGTGTGGTATGTGAAATGAGTGTCAGTTGGATGCGCAAGAAAAGAGTGACAACCATCAGTCGTGCCTCAGCATTAATGTCCAGTGGGAGGCAGAGCTTGGCACACGGACTTGTGAGTCACACAATTGTCGGAGTCAGAAAGGACTGCTCCTAGGCATTGTCTGTCTAGTGCTGTCTGCATTATGGCAGGGTGGATCTTGCTACTTAGTTTGTCATTCAGGGGTATGTATTCTAGCCTGGTGGGTGAACCTATGCTTTGCTTGGCAGCTTGTTCCAGGGCCACGGTGTTTTCAATAGGGACTGGTGAACTTGTTGGCGCTCAGTGGCTTCCCAACTGCATGAACTGTGTACTTAGGTTTGCAAAACTAGAACAAATGTTCAACCCCTTTTTTCCCTAATATTGAAACCCAGTCCCTGCCCCCCCCCCAGGGTGATTTAACTGGCCCAACTCTGCAATCCTTAGTCCTTGCAGTGCTTCAATAGGAATTTTGTCTGGGTGATGACAGCAGGGTCGGGCGCAGGGTGTACGGAACAGTGGACAGAAGGGGGTTAAGCACTTCAAGAGTGTTTCAGGCCCTTTAGCTGAGCTGCAGTGGCCAAAACGTAGTGAATGAATTGGAGCTAGCTGGCTGTGCAATGGGGGTAAGTGTCAGGAAGTTGAGCATGCGCAGGGTTAGCTGTCAGGAAGAAGATACCCAGCAAAGAAACCATATTCTATGTGGGGAAAAAATAAAAAACCACCATTTCTTAGTTGTGTAACGCTTGCCAGGTATTACTGTAACAAGGGAAGGCAGGTGAAGATTGTCAGGAACTTAAACTTGCCTGCAGTGATGCAACATAATAGATGCAATGATCATGACTTTTATTATTTCTGTGGCACCAGCACCTACAGGTCCCATCAGGGGTCAGATTGTTGCGCTATGCACTGTGCAGAACTAATAAAAAGACAGGCCCTCCCACAAAGAGAGGTCAGTTTATACATCTAATGATGGATAAAATGATAAATGAGGAGGGGGTAAGCTGTGAAAGAAGCCTGCTTAGCTTAATAAGTGGCAATGTCAGCACACCCCTTGCCTAACCATTGTACAGGAAGAATGAGCAGTGGATCAGTAAAAGCTGGAGCGGGTGTCGCTGCTCACTCAAGCAATATCTGCCCCCTGCCTAAGCCCTGTCTCCCCCCTGCGCAGGGCTCCCTGCTCCCCCCCCCGGCACATTCCTCTGCAGCCCACTTTTTTGACAAAAGTAGGCATTTGTCCCATGTGCTCCTGCCAACTTGATCAGTTGGCAAGAGCAAGTGGGACAAATGCCTACTTTTGCCAAAAAGGTTAGGATGGCCAAGACAGGGCTTAAGGAAGGGACTGTCCCAGCCAAAATGGGATGTATGGTCACCCTACTCCTAAATTCACACAGAGAGTCTTTGACAGAGCCAGGAACAGTGAACCCAGGTCTCCTCCATCCAAGTCTAATGCCTTAACCCCAAGGTCCCCCTTCTTGTCTGTGAGCTCATTCCATAGGCTGTCATTGCAAACTTAACCTAGATAGCATGCTCGCAGCCTGCACTGTAACTGCAGTTGCGTGCCATGCTGGGGAGACGATTTGTTTTCATCTCTAGTGTTCTTGGTGCGTGTGAGCAGGTATATTGTAGGTCAGAGGGCTCGGTCACACTTGGAGCCCGGAAGCCCTGCGGGAACCACGGAACGGTAATCCGCATCCAACACGTGAAGCCGCTCTCTGATTGAGACAAAGATTAGGCGAGATGAAGGCGAGCCAAAAGGAAGGTTAGAAGACGCTTGTGCTGTGATTCTGGTTTGATGTAGGTGTCGTGAGTCATGGGGATGACTTCTAATGGTGCTCTAAGTGTGTCAGCTTTGCAGCCTGCTCCGTAAGCTGTGCAGCCGTGTGAAGAGGGACTGCCGGGGACCTTGCTGTCCCCTCCCATCCTGAAGTAGCCTGCCCTAAGGGATAGCCAGAATGGGCACATAGTACCCACCACCCTGCACAAGCAAACACTTCTTTCAGTAGCGCCTCCTCTGCCCAGATGACAGGGCAAGGGCTTTTTCTTGTATTTCAGTAATACCAGTCTGGAAAACTTCTGGAGATAATGTACATGCAAATATCCATATGTATGTGTTTATGCTTACCGTGTGTGTGTTTAATATATTCCAATCATCCCTGCACCCTGGATCTAAACACCCCTGCAACTTGGGAACAAAGTTTGCCTGCAGATTTAGCTCTCAGCGTCTCCATTTTGTGGCTAGGGCTCATCTCTCATCATCCACCCAGCCAACCGGCTTCCTCTGCTGGGAATCCCGCAAGATAAATCTCTCGGAGTACTTCCTCTTCTGGCCCTGGCTGAAACGCAGAGGTGTGTATGTCCGTTTCTCTCTCTCAGCTCACCTTACTCTGTTCCCATTCAACAATAATCCATCTGCTATCACTGCGAGCAGCCATCCTTCCCAAAAAAAGCTCATGGCAATGTCTCCATTTCTTTCTGCATCGAGTGACTCCTGTGGCACCAGGTAACTGGAAATCTTTTTTTATCTGTACAGCAAGAGGCATCCGGTCTGCTTCCTTCCTTTGGTTACTTTAACCATAATGACTGAGTCTTACTGAAAAACTGACCACAGCCTAGCAGACAAAAGCGGCGTTCTCTTTGCAGAGGACAGTGAATCCAAGTCAGGTTGCAAAAGTCTTAATGTGCCAATAGGCTAGAGTGGCAAGGAGAACTGAAATCCCATTTGGGAGAAATCAGAATGTATTGGAGACCAAGAGGATTAATTTATGGCTCTGGCTCCAGTGCAGGCTTTCAGACTCCCTTCAGCTCTAATATACCTCAATCCTAATCTCCAGCATCCCGCAGTGTCCTAGGACCGGGGTCCCCACCACGGTAGCTCAGTCAGTGCCGCTCAGACTTCAATATCCTTGTAAGAGCCCTTGTTATTCAAGTACTGGAGCGTGCCATACACCCAACTACTCTGTCACTGCTCCTCAAAACTGGTTTGCAAAACCTCTTGGTTCTCCTTAGCACAAGCCGCCCACACTGCTACTTTGCATAGCGGTTTTGCAGTGCAGAGCCATGCCAACTAGGGATTAAGATGAACACCTGCTGTGCTTGGTGTCAGGGGCTACCTTGTTTGGGATATGAATCCAGATTCCCAGTGGTGAAAAGCTAGTGCACTCACCTACTGCACTCCCTGGTCCCTGAAGAGGGACAAGTTATATAACAGGGGAATGATGTGTCCAAGAAAGGAAGCAGGGTAGCAATATCTGTCAGGAACAAAGCGAAAGGAGTATGAAATAAGGGAGTTGCTTGAAATACTGGAGCTGCAGTTGTACCAGGTGCATTTCTGCTGTACAGGCCATTCCTGTATCTTCACGGTATAAAAATGAGTATTTGACAAAGATGCATTATGCCAAAAATGCAGCTTTGATTAAAAATCTACTTGGCCAAATTCTGGGCAACCACATTGACCTGTAACCCGATTGTTGCACGGGTAGAACACTGCAGATGTTATCTCGTGGCCTACAAATATTTTTATGCTGTTTTTAAAAAAAAAAAAAAATGTTCGGAACCATGGTGTGCCTAAAAACGAGAGGCCTCGTGCCAGTGAAAGTGACTGGAAATTGGAGTGAAACTGATAAGCTTGCTGATTGAAATCCATAAATAGCTGGGCTTCAATGGTGGAATGCAAAATGGACATGTATTGTTCTAATCAGGGTTTATTAGTAATGGGTAGAGAACGCTGACATCTGTATGTATACATGTATTCTTTATAGCTAGGTGTTGAGAGGCTGTAATGATGGGTGTAGCTTTGTAAAGGAGATAAACAATAAGGGTTGTTAATACTATTTCTATTGTGCTAGTGCCTAGAGGCTGCAGCTACAATCAGGACTGCATTGTGCTGGGTGCTGTACAAACGTACTAAGAGACAGCACCTGCCCCAAAGAGCTTCCAGTCTATTTAGACAAGGCAAACAAAGGAAGTCCCTATTTTACAGATGAGGAATGGAGGAGGCACAGTAGATTAGATCCCAATTGTAGTCACTGGAATTTAATCACACGCCTATAATTCAATACCAGTTTGAGTGCTGGCCTGAATAGGGATGATTTAAGCATATGCTTAAAGGGTTTCTTGAATCAGGGCCTAATTGACCTGGCCAAGGTCACAGAGGGATCTGTATTTGACTGTTTCTTTAATCACCATGTTAATTCAGGTGTGAGCCCCATGTGAGCAATGGCTACTAAAAAGGCTCTGCAAAGGGATTCATCCCTTTCTGTCCACAGTGAGTCCTACTGATTCAGAGTGCCCTAGCAGATCCCTCTGGATGAGGGGGGACTATCTATGATCTTGTATCCTAATGTGAGCCGCTCAAGGAAGGCAGAATGTTATTTACAACACCAAAATAAATGCCATTCCTCTAGGTGGTGAGCAATATTTCACCTTCATAACCGTGTTAATAAATTGAAAGAATAGAATAGATCAAATTGCTGTTAGAAAACATAAAAAGTTTATTTTTACATACACATAAAAACAGATGAAAATTCTGCAGTCATGCACACGAACACATTAAAAGAGCACTTAGCAAAGGCATTGCTCTCTAAACAGCAACATGTCTTGCAGAACTGAAATTGCAGCTGGCGAGATGGACCTTTTGAGTCTGGTTGCCGTAGCAGTAACCCATTTGCCCAGTTCACAGCCCTGTGACGTCACTCAAGCCAAAGGGAGTTTTGCTGGACTAAGGAGTGCAGAGTTGGCTTGACAGGAGTTTAATGCAAAAAAGGGGCAGACTTTTGCGGAAGCCTGATTGAATTTTACACCTGTTTACACCAACGCCTGCCCTTACTCTGACTTAGGCACCGTCTCTAAGGCTAGGTCTACACTACAGCGGGGGGTCGACCTAAGATACGCAACTTCAGCTACGTGAATAGCGTAGCTGAAGTGGCGTATTTTAGGTAGACTTACCTGGCTGTGAGGACGGCGGCAAGTCGACCGCTGCCGCGCCGCCGTCGACTCCGCTACCGCCTCTTGCCGCGGTGGATTTCTGGAGTCGACGGTAGAGCCATCAGGGATCGATTTTATCGCGTCTTCACTAGACGCGGAAAGTCGATCCCCGATAGACCGATTGCTACCAGCCGATCCGGCGGGTAGTGAAGACGTGCCCTAAGTGAATTTTAGCCCTTTGAGTTGCAGAACCGCGCTGTTGCAGTTGGGCTGGTTACTTCTGTTGCATAACCAGCTTCACTGTAACGCATTCCCAGGACGGGGGACACAATTCCCGCTCTTGTGGCCTTAGCTCTGAAAATACAAGCTAAGTATAAATCTCCTTCTCTCTTTTTGTAATGGTAACTTACAAAGCACAGTAACACGAATGACAAACTAACAGTTTCTCATTACAGTGGAGCATCCTAGTGCTTCTAAATATTAGAACCCAGCTCCCAAACATTACAGCATTTCACTCTCTGTTATTCTCTGCATATTAAGCCCATGAAACAAGGGGGAATCAAATGCTGACATACAGAGAATACTGACTCTATAGGTGTATATAGAACCAGCATTGCTTGTAACATTTCTAGTGTAGCATTTGCCTGTTGCAGCTCCTGGTTCATAACGTGAGAAGAAAAGCAAAACAAACCATTGCCAGCCCTATGTGCAGCTTCATGCATTTGAATGCAAATTACCAAATCCACCTTAAAATGGTGGGTAATAATGTAAATTATCCCCCATAGCCCTAACCAGTCAGTGAGTTAATCCCAGTCATAGACTGAAGGTTAAGGCACTATAGCCTGACTTTCAAAGGTGCGGAGCCCCTGCAGCTCCCTTGGGCTTCAAGGACCACTGTGGATGCCCCCAGCAGCTCTGAAAGTCAGGTGATTAAATGGCTAGTAGCAGTTAAAAGTTAAGTTCTATTAGAACCAAAGCATTTCATTCCAAATACTATTTTTTCTTATGATAGTGAGCTAAGATTTAAACTGAGGTCAGGTTGATCGGAGTCGGTTGTTTGTTACATCATCCGCTGGTGTTTCCTAGAGAATTTAAGGTTTTGAATGTAAACCCTGCACCCCCCAAATTTCATTTCATGTAAAAGCTGACCAAAAAGCCTTTTTGGGAAAGAAAAAGCCCTCTGTTTTAGCTATAATTAATGGGCTATTTTAATGCTTGAGAGCTCTCATTCTAGAGAACAGGTTAGTTCCCTTTTTGAATTACAGAACAGAGACAATGTCTACAGTTGTTTAGCTCAGGGAGTAGGGCCCTGATTCAGCAAATCCCTTAAGCATGTGCTTAACCTTAAGCATGTGCTTAACCTTAAGCACATGAGTATAAGTGCTTTGCTGGATTTGGGGCCTAGAACTCCTGATTAGACAGACCCTGACTTCAATGGGATTACACCAGGGATGAGTATGACTCATTATTTTCTCCCTCAAGAGTATTTCCTGAAATATAAGTTTTGGTATTTCCAAGCTAAGTGTAAAAATAGCACAATCATACAATGTACAAATATCAAACAATAAATAATAGTTTCAAAATGACATTGCTTCTTCCTATTTAAAAAAATAAGACATCTGTAAATGTAAACATTGAGGTATTGGAGGTAATAAATACTTAATATGGTAGGCACAATATGTTTTTTAAAGTACAGTATTAATACTGTTCAGCCATAACTCTTGGCCCAAACCATAAGATTATTCTCTGTCTCATGTGTTTGGAGAGTCTAACGTTACTTTTCTAAAACGGCAGTTTCCTTGTTGTGAAAGATGCAGAACTTTTTTGGGTTTCACTTTCCCATCTTCATCATCAAGTATTCTTCAATGTAGTTAATGAAGATGTCAAATTCTCCCATTGCCTTATAGATTCCTTTCTCTTGTAACTAGGGGGGGGAGGAGCAGAGAAAATAAATTACTTAATATCAATTAATTTTACACATTAGTAATTAAGTGTCTAATAAATCACAAGGTAATTTAAGTTAAAGCCTGATAAGCCTAGATGCACAATTCATAGAGTGCGTGGAAATGTTACTCAGATTCTCATTAAACCACAAATGTTGAATCACAGCTAACTCACAGGTGATGGGAGAATTGATATGTAGTTTGCAAGCAATTCATTAAGTCTATTCCACATTTGAATTGCTTTGTTTGGAGACGTAGCTCTTATGATATATTTCTGTTCTCTGATTGGCTGAATGTAACGTTTAGGATCAGTTTCCAATGGGAATGCTTGTGATTAGGAAGTCAAAATTGGCTTCCCACAACGATCCTGCTTGACTTGCTTAAAATACTTTCATTTGACAGAATATTCAAGGATAAGAAACAGAAGTAATGCAAACACACTCAAAGCAAACAATGGTTTTGAAAAAAAAAACCCCCAAACCTCTGCAGATTTTTTTAATGCAACATTTGCCCAGCTGCAACAGGACTCGTAATACCAGCTTTTGGACAATGTGAACTGATAGACTCATGACTAATTCATTTGTGGTTGTATAATATCCCATACAGATGTTTGTTTAGATAATTTGTACACACTATAATTCCGTCTACAATTTAAACTGTTTTCCTGCAGTTGCTCTGGCTAGTGCAGTTACTGTATCTATCTGACCCAGCCCCATTGCATAGTCATGTACTTACTGAGTGCCCCATAATCGTTAGTGTATTTATTTTCGCAAAACAATGGTGGGGTAGGGATGTGCTCTTATCCCCATTGTTCAGATAGGGAATCAAGGCCCAGAGAATGCCCCAGGTCTTACAGGAGTCTGTGGTAGAGCAGGAACTGGAACATGTGTCTCCAAAATCCCAGGCTGGGCTATCTTTCCCCTCTAACAGTTAACTGTTCTAGAGTCAACATGTCCTTCGCTTTGGCATTAGTGTTAGCCAAACCCGAGAGTCCAGGTTCAGTTTGGCTCACCAGCCATCACTTTTGATACTTCTCCAACCCTCATCCGAAAAGTCTAACTCTCTTGAACGTGAAAAAGTGTGTGTGTGTGTGTGTGTGTAGTATGAAGCTCGAATGGACCATTGTTATGGTGTTGCAGCATTTCTGGTCCCAATACAGGCCAGAAATGCAAAAGCAAATGATCCTCGTAAAAAAAAATCTGGTTTCAATAGTGGGCCAGGCTTCAGGGGCTGGGTTATTTATTTATTTATACTTATTTTATGAGTACCTGCATTGGAATTCCCTCCACCCCCATGCTTTTTTTTTTTTTGCCACTTTCCCATGTTTTCAGTATTGCCAACCCCAGAGTTTTCCCATAAGGATCTGATGCTGCTCCAACTGAAGTCATTGGCCAAACTCCATTGACTTGAATGGGATGACGGATTGCTCCCGAACGACATGGTTAGCAATTGGACAGGAGAGTTACCTTATCGTATGTTTCCTTGATCTGTTTTATGGTTTGGTTCCTCTTCTCGCAAGTGAAGAATCTGTGCTGTGGAGGAAAGCAACCAGGGATTTTTAACAAAACAGCCTTCTTTTACGGTACAGCTCTGGATGGGTGAGAGACAGGCTGCCCCAGCCCAGCTAGTGCACAAAGGGGTCTTTCTGGAAATATGATGTGTGCTTGGGAAACTATTATTGAATCCTTTATCCCCACTCCTCCTGCCACGGCAGCTCCTCAGCTCCCCAGCCCCACTCTCCCACAAGGCTGTGCTCTCCCGCTTTTTACCAGCTTTCCTCTCCCCTCATCCATTTCTCTCGCTTCCTGGAAAATTCCCCACATCTCCCCCATGTCAGCCATGGGTGCCCTTCAAAATTAAGCTTTTGTGATAGATATAAACGAAATCCATTAACAGATATTTATTCTCAAGGGGACTAGCCCAGTGGCCCCCTTGCTAGGGATGTTGTATCCTTTCCCCCTCCCCTTAGCCCTCATTTGTCTTTTTAGATTGTGAGCTCTCTGGAGCAGGGACTGTGGTGACTTTGTACCGTGCCCTCCCCAAAGGTGGCTGGATCCATTCTGGGACCTCCAGATGCTACCCCTATGCGGATACCAATAGCCATTATGTTCGAGGAGTTCTAGTAACCAGCTCAGCAAACAGTCTGTGTGATGCCCTCTCAGGGAGGGTTCACCCTCCCCTTTGCTGAATTGCTTGCTCACTGACTGAGTCATTTCACCACCAGATGACAGAGTCAGGACACCACAGCCAGGCAGTTCCAGGAGCTGAGGCTGCATTCGGCTTTAGTTCTGCCGTCCCAGCCTGTGAGAGCAGCTCCTTTCAGGTAAGGGCTTCAGAGGAACCCTTTTAAATTCATCTTTGATTAGTGTTTATGACAGGGCTGCAGGCTGGCCTTTAAAAAATAAATAATTATTTCTAAAACTTTACAACTGAATCTTGATGATACAAATCATAGATTCCTAGATAGCAGGGGCCTGAAGGGACTGCTTGGGTCACCCAGTCTGACATTCCCCAGCTGCAGTCTGTGTGTGTATCATAGATTCATAGATTCATAGATTCTAGGACTGGAAGGGACCTCGAGAGGTCATCGAGTCCAGTCCCCTGCCCGCATGGCAGGACCAAATACTGTCTAGACCATCCCTGATAGACATTTATCTAACCTACTCTTAAATATCTCCAGAGATGGAGATTCCACAACCTCCCTAGGCAATTTATTCCAGTGTTTAACCACCCTGACAGAGATATCCATCTATCTCTGGTCTATATACGGTGAAACCTTCCCCATGATGAGTAAAATTCTGCTTCCCTTTTATGTAATGACCAGGATGTCAGTCCCCAGAGTCCAGCTGGGCTGTATTTTTAATGTGCCTGTCACTGTGCTGTCTACACTGACATCAATGGCCAAGCTCCCATCAACCTCAGTGGTGCAGGATCAGTCTGCAGGTGGCTTGGCAAAACCTTTGTAGGCCTTCTCCCCTATAACACCACCCTTAGCTTTTTGTTGAGTCACGGCACCAATGGATTTGCAGACCCCTCTCTGTTGACCTGTACTGCAACCCCTCAGCCCCTGTGGCAAAGAACTTTTAAGAAGCTCTCCATCAAGCTGCAGAGGTTTCATGCTGCAGCTTTGCTTGGGATACCAGCTTGTGTCCAGCTCCCTGGGAACTTGGCAAGTGACCTGCGAAATGTGACCAATACTCACACAGCGCGTCAGTGTCTGCTTCAGGTCCAGCAGCATGATGCCAATATTGGCCACGCTCCGCTTGGTGTGTGTGCTGCTGTTGATCGCCTTCGGTAAGACTTCATCCAGGTAAAATCGGATCATGTCTGTCACTGAGTGGCAGCCCAAATAACCCTGGAGGAAGAGGAGTGAGTTGCGTTAATGACACGCCACCACAAGTGGAGGAAACGGCATAAACAGCTGTCAGAATCAGTCATTCAGTCGTCATCACTGACCAGAGGTTTGGTTCTATGGGTTATGCAATGCACCTTACAGAGTGCTTTCCACAGTGCTGTACTGCCATCCTGTGAGGTTGGCAAATAAGCATTATTATCCCTGCTTTAAAGATGGAGAAACTGAGATGTAGAGAGGTGAAGCTATTTGCCCAAGCCCACAGACAGCAACAGCATCCTGGAAATCCAGAGTTCAGACTCCCAGTCCTGTGCGCTGACGACTAGTGTCCCCCCCCCCCCCCCCACCAAAAGCATGAAAACAGAAGCAGAGCAATCTCAAAGGGAGTGACTATCTTAGACAGATGTTATACAGGCAAAGATACAATGAAACCAGTTTTCATAGGTATGATATTCTTATCATACTACCAGTTTTAAAAACACCTTAAACTTTGTATAGTACTTCCAGCTGCCTCCGTTAGAATGGCATTAGCTTAGAATTAGACTCACAGTGCACAGCAAAGTTCTCACCTTAAAATCTTCCAGTAAATTCTCCTTTAGCAATAAGATGTCAAGTTCATCATCTTTGGCTTGCTGTAAAAGTATGCAATGGAAATGTCAGTTTTACCAAGGTAGGCAGCCTACAATATCTTCATTTCTACTGTGTAAAAGTATTTCAGTTCATCAAACTGTCTGGTTTGCCTGAGTGTGTGTGTTTGTCGTCTTAAGGCAAACACTGGAAATAAAAGCATCTGAACATATAGAAGTTTTGTGTGTGTGTGTGTGTGTGTGTGTGTATATATATATATATATACACACACATCACACAGTAATAACATTCAGGTGCTGATACTGTCCCACGTCTGTGCAATTAGCTTGAAGTCAAAAGAAGACAGAAAAAATGAAATCACATTTGTGGGTGATTTATTTGACATGTTTAATTTCTTTAGCCTGCCTTTCAAACCCTGCTTACTTTCTTTTAACTTCAGATAGTGTGCACATAACAGCACCCAAAATTACTGTGCTATATAACAACAGGTCTATTAAGGAACTACTTGATCCTGTTACCAGCACTTCACTCAGAGACTTGTAGCAAACTCTGATTTAAAGTCTTAAATCCTATATACCTACCAACTGTCATGTTACTTTGGCTGATAATACAAACACAAAGCCACTATTCGGTGATTTAACCTAGAGGGATGACATCTCAATTTTTTATATCATTAGTACATAATGCCATTGATTTTATATTGCAATTTAGATGCATTTAAGGCAATATTGGTACTAATACAATTACAAATGCTATGCATCCCTTTTTGCATGATTACTTTGCTCAGCTGTCAGCAAGACCATTCCAATACATCTCCCACCACAAAGGTTTAATGCCACCCGGGCAATCTATCCACAGACAGCATTCCCATGCAGGAGAGGGAAATGGGCACTAAATTCTCTAGACACAGAATAACATCTTTCTGGCTTTGGTTGTAGCTTAATGTTTGTTCTTTAACACAACTTGAAAGCTATAGTGAAATATTTCCATCTCATCCATCATTAACTTCAATGGAGTTGCACCCACTTACACCAGAGTTGAATTTATCCCTGTCAGTAAAGGAATACTTTTAAATGCAATGTCAAAAAAATTAAAATGCCTTAAAATTCATTGTGAAAGCTGCTGATTTTTCTGTAACTGCGACTGGACAACAAAAAATCTTTGCACATTTTCTCTCCCCTTAGCAAGTGATGAAACTAAACTATTTATTTCACCCACAGCAGCGAACACAAAACACAGTATGCCTGCATCTAAATCTTTTCTGCCCAGAGGAGCCTGTCTCCTGTGTGTGGGTTTGCCAAATCACTGAAAGTGCAAAAGCAGTAGACAGAAGGCGACAGGCTTTGACAGGTGTCATACTCACAAAATAATCTTTAACTTCATCAAATGCAATCCGCAGGTCTTTGAGCCGAAGGGGCAGGAGATTGGCGAGTTTTGTGCAGCTTTCTTCAGAGAGCTGGCAGCTGGCCTGTTTGATGCTGGCAATCAGGGCTAGGAAAATGAGTGCTGTGAGAAGTTTCATTTCTCAGCTGAGTTTCTTTCTTGTGGTCCAGTTATTAGTTCAATTTCACAAGAGGCAAAAAGTCAGATCTGAATGCCTTCACCTTGATGGAGCTCCTGATTTTATACTCTCCAGACATGCTCTCAATTTCCTTTCCCATTTCCTGGGGACTAATATTGGGGTTTTAAGTCATTCATTAAAACCAAAGGTCACAAGAGTTTCCAGTAAGAGGCTTCCTGTGCTCTGGCCCCCCCTCCCCTTTCCACACCCCATCAAATCGTTTGTGTTAGACACTGCATTTTTTTTTTACATAGCTTGCTTCTTGTAAATTTGAATGTGGCTAAAGAATTTGAACATGAAAAGGTGTGGTATGGAGGACACTTCTGCATTCTCATTGATATTTTCTATTTTTACATGAAAGACCTGTGGTGGGGTGGGGGAAGTGTTTCCATTTTTAAATCTCTGTAATGCATTTACCTAATTGAGAATTTTTCTAGTTCCCCACCACCAAGCAAATGTCATTTTAATGGCGTTTTAGCCTTTTGAACAGGGAAATATTCACCCCTTATCACCAAGAAGTATGAATTCCCATTTCCGGGTCCTTTCAATGTGAAAATAAACCTTTTATCAATAAACAAATAAAAGTTCTTATGAGGAAATAAATAAAATCTTATCTAGGGTTTATGGAAATCAGTACAGAGCAATTAAAGAAATCCCTTCGGACTTTTTCCATAGGAAAAAGTATGTCTGGCTAAATCCCAACATTTGTAGTAATTGCAGCTCCCCATTCGGCATTCAAATACGCTATCCAGTTTGTTTCAATTGAACAGAGTATTCTTTATAGTAACCTTCTTCACTTTGCACCATCTCTTGTGTCGCATTGCTGTGCACTGTTAAATAGCTGCCACGTTCTCTTACAGGGCATTGTGTGGCAGGGGGGTCTGGAATAACTCCTGTCTTTATTACACACATGCAGACAATATACAGCAATATTCTCCTCTTGGATTCAACTAGGCCCTTGGTGTGTGCTCAGACACCACAGTGACGTGCACTTTATAAATATGTGTAATAGTAATTTTAGTAGTATTAACATCATGGGAGTTTAGGGTCTGATCCCATGCCCACTGAAGTCAATGGAAGTCTTCCTATTGTCTTCAAATCAATAGGCATTGGCTCTGATTCCTAGTCTTCAGATACAATTCCCAAATTCTGTGTAAGTGCAGCATTTTGAAGGGAGAACTGCAGTGTGGGTCACTGAAGAGAATTTGATCAAAGTTTAAGAGCTTCTGGGTGAAAGGGCTTATAAATACCAACTATTCCCATTAATCTTTTTAAAATTTTCATAGTTTTCCCTTTTCTGCTCATTTAAAATAAGGATGTTCCTCGTATCTTTAGGCTATTTCATTTTCAGCCACGTCATTTTTAGTTTCTTTATTGCTTTTCGTACAAAGAGTGAAGCGATTGAACCCGTATAACTTTGGCATCTTCCAGACTTTCAAGCAAAAACTGTAGGAGGTCTGTGTGATGGGTTGGATCACAGAAACCCTCTTGGGACTGCCACCTGATGTGTTGAGACTACCCCGAGTCCATTTTCCCTGGCAGCTTGGGACTTCAGAACCCTGCCTGGTTGTGCCCAGGGCCGGCTCTGGCTTTTTCGCCGCCCCAGGCGAAAAAGCCTCCGGCCGCCCCCCCCCCCCGCGGGGGGGGGCGGCCGGAGCCCCTGGGGGAGGGCAGCGAGCCCCGCTGGGGGCTCCGCTCTCCCCCTGGCGGCCGGGGGGAGGGCGCCGGGGGGGAGGGCGGCCGGAGCCCTGGGAGGAGGGCGGCGAGCCCCGGCTCTCCCCCCCACCCCGGCGGCCAGAGCGCCGGGGGGGACTCGGCTCTCCTCCCCGGCGGCCAGAGCGCCGGGGGCAGGGCAGCGAGCCCCGGCTGGGGCTCGTCTCTCCCCCCCCCGGCGGCCAGAGCGCCGCGCCGCCGCCCCCCTCCAGGTGCCGCCCCAAGCACCAGCTTGGGTGCCTGGTGCCTGGAGCCGGCCCTGGTTGTGCCAGACACGTTAGCCTGCTACAAACACAGACCCAGGTCTGAACTACATCCCCCAAAAGCTGCAGGCTTAACCTAAAAGTGTTTCTGTCTTCAACACCCAGATGCCCAGTTTCCAATGGGGTCCAAACCCCAAATAAATCCGTTTTACCCTGTATAAAGCTTAATAAACTCATAAATTGTTCGCCATCTATAACACTGATAGAGAGATATGTACAGTTGTTTCCCCCCCCCCCCCCGGTATTAATACATACTCTGGGTTAATTAATAAGTAAAAAGTGATTTTATTAAATACAAAAAGTAGGGAAGCGGTTCCAAGTAATAACAGACAACAAAGTGAATTACTAAGCAAAATAAAATAAAACATACAAGTCTAAACCTAATACAGTAAGAAAGTGATTACAGATGAAATCTCACCTTCAGAGATGTTCCAGTAAGCTTCTTTTACAGACTAGCCTCCTTCTATTCTGGGTCCAGCAATCACTCTCATCCCTGTGATTACTGTCCTTTGTTCCAGTTTCTTTCAGGTATCCTTTGGGGGTGGAGAGGCTACCTCTTGAGCCAGCTGAAGACAAAATGGAGGGGTTTCCAGGGGCTTAAACAAACTTCCTCTTGTGGGTGGAAACCCCTTCTCCTCTCCTATGCAGAATCCAGCTCCAAGATAGAGTTTTGGAGTCACATGGGCAAGTCACATGTCCATGCATGACTCAGTTCCTTACAAGCCAGGCCACATTCCCAGGAAAGCTCAGATGTGGATTGGCATCTCAAAGTTTAGTGTTAGCTTAAGTGTTTCTTGATTGGGTACTTACTGAGAATAGTCTTTTCTCAGGAAGCTGACCAACTGCTTCACTGAGGCTACTTAAAATTAAACAAGTACACAGCCAATATTCATAACTTCGACTAAAAAAATGATACATGCATACAAATAGGATAAATACATGCAGAAGAACATAACCTTTGCAAAGATATGTTACATGGCATATCTAGCATAAAACCTATTCCAGTTATGTCATATTTACACTCATAAGCATATTTCCATAAAGCATTATGGGGTACAACGTCATAGTATGTGCAGGTTATTTGAGATGGGTCTGGACCGGAAGCCCAGTTTATGAACACCCTCCAACTTTGGAGTCGAATAAGTCAACCTCTAACTGAGAAAGTTGAGGAAGAAACTTACCCTAACAGCAGGCTATTTCAGAATTATCCACTTCTAGATTTCTTTTCACCTTCCTCTGAAGTATCTGATTCTGGCCAGTGTCTGAGGTAGGATATTGGATTAGATGGACCGTGGGTTTGATCCAGTATGGCAATACTTATGTTCCTATTTTTATAGTGTGGGCTAATCACTAATAGATACCGTTACCCTAGCTGCATTATATCTGTAATATACGGACAGAGGTAGTGAAGTAAATGTGTGATTAGACTGCAGGAAAACCATGTAGTAGGTCTTGCAGGATCTATTGTAGTTGCCACCAGACAAATGCATGCTTTTTACTACTAGTTAACTTTATTTCTTTGAAGTTTAAAGAAAACTCCTCCTTCCCCTTTAAAGCCACTGCTCTGTGTTGTTTTAAATTTATCACTCAAAGCATATAGGACTTATGCAAATACTTTCATCTCAGAAGCTTTTAGGAAACTAGTTTAATGAGACAAGAACAAATGAGGGGAACAAACTGACAAGAAACTATCAGTTTTTGGTCTATTTTTTTCAGGGATATGTAAATAATGTCTGCAAAGTTCAAGGGAACAGAAGAACAAGTAAAGAGCTGCTCACTGCTGTGAATGGTTCTGCAGTGGAAGAAGTTGACACGACAGGAACACCTGCTTACTACAGGAGTTCTTACACCTTCCTCTGAAGCATCTGGTGCTGGCCGCTGTCAGAGATCGGATACTGAGCTGGGTGAACCATGGGTCTGACCCAGTCTGGCAATTCAAATGCTCTTTCAATCAACATTAAAAAAGGAAGAAAGAAAAGTTTGCACAATTAAGAAACATAGGGCCAAACCAATCCCTGCTATAACTCTATGAAGTCAATGAGATATATTAAGCCTATAGAGCCTCATTTTCCAGGCACTTTTATAGGACATCCAGATTCTGCATTTGGATCATCCTCAGTTTGGTAAGTAATTGTCCAATTTGTGCACTTATATTTTGATCTAAGCGACCAAATATAGGATTTGGATATCCGATGGAAGGCCATCCTAATACAATACTACATCTGATTTCCGAACTCTAAGATATGGCTTGACATTCCAGGGAAAATACATTTGAATAAATTCACATGATCAGAATAAATGGAGACTCTGTTGGTTTTATAAAAATGATTTTATTTGGGGGTTAGAATTTTGGCTCATGACATTCTGTTTTGTTTTAATTCAATAAAGCTCTAGATCTGTAAAGGACATTTTATGGTAGTCTTGCATTTACTTTTGCTAAGGTGCAACTATTGGGCTCCTGGCTAGTAGCCAATGTGGCTATTCGAGGGTCACAAACTTTGAGCATCCCAACCACTGGAGATGTGTCTCTCATTTCCACCGATATAACAACAACAGCACTTACCACTTATGGCACTTTTCACCTGAGGCTCTCAAAGAACTTTACAAAGGAAAACAAAGTATCATTATTGCCATTTCAAATGGGGAAACTGAAGCACAGATTGAGGCAGTGTCTTGCCTAAGGTCACCCAGACAGTCAGTAGCAGAGCCGAGAATAGACTCAACCCACTCTTAATAGTCTGGGAGCCATTGTAGGTAAAGTGCCCAGATTATCTAAATCAGTAGTTCTCAAACTTTTGTACTGGTGACCCCTTTCACATAGGAAGCCTCTGAGTGAGACCTCCCCCCTTATAAATTAAAAACACGTTTTAATATATTTAACACTATTATAAATGCTGGAGGCAAAGCGGGGTTTGGGGTGGAGACTGACAGTTCGCGACCCCCCATGTAATAACCTCATGACCCCCTGAGGGGTCCCGACCCCCAGTTTGAGAACCCCTGATCTAAATCATCATTGTTGTGGTTGCTTCCAAAGGCCGAAGTCACAGGATTCAGCTCCCATTGCATTGTGTGCCATACAGACCCAGAGATGAATATGGCTCCTTCCATTGGAAAGCTTCCAATATAAGGCTACAATCCAGTACAGAGGAGAAGTCAAGTTGACTTCAGTGGGGCTCCCTGCAGGTACAGAGGACTGCCCACACAGTGCTCATGGCAGGGATAAATATAACCCATTGCTTCTTTCATTGCAAACACTCTTGTACCTACCTGCAAAACAACTCAGAGACCAGAACTGCCAACACCACTGGGCTCCAGATTAACAGCACTGCAACTGTGGGTTGTGAGTTCAATCCTTGTGGGGGCCATTTAGGTATCTGGGGCAAAAATCTGTCTGGGGATTGGTCCTGCTTTGAGCAGTGGGTTGATGTAGATGACCTCCCGAGGTCCCTTCCAACCCTGATATTCTATGATTCTAATAGGTGGCACCTTTGGTATTAGGGATTGTGGGGTTGTCTTATTCTAACTTGACCAGCTTCATAGATGGTCTGTAAGGAACAGCATTTGTTTATTATGATTGAGCAGGTGCCCAAGTGTTTTCTCATTTGGCAGCTGCATCTGTGGGACCAACTGGGCATGTGTGTCATGGAAGCCTGTGCTTAGCACTAAGGTTTGGGGTTAAAATACATCAATGAGCTGTGGGTATTTGCGTTTCTGGCTTGCTTTAGTCCTGCTTGGCTTCCTGGAAACGGACACCCTTACAATAACCTTACACCGGCGACTCCGTGCTGGCTGCATGTACTGGGGCGTAATGGTATCACATCGTGAAAATTATCACAGCGGCAGTCAGAAAAATAACCATTTCGGTGCTGAAGATATTTCCTCTGACACTTCTTTCCGTTTCCGCTTTCCTACCAGGACGTCTCTCTTTTTGTTATTGTTTTTTTTTTTTTTTTTGCTGAGTCATTGCAAGAAAGGCTCAAAATAGTTGTCAGAACATCTTGTATTCAGGAAAGAGAAAGTAGAAATAACCTTAACGTTTGTTTTTTGTTTTTTTTTAAGGGCAGGTGTTGTTTTGAAGCAACTTGCTATTTTTAACCTATGGTCCACAGACCCCCGGGGGACTGCAGCCTATGTCTAAGATTTCCAAAGGGATCTGTACCTCCATTTGAAATTTTTTAGGGGTCCGCAAATGAAAAAAGGTTGGAAACCGCCATGCTACTGTGAGCCCTGACTCATCGCATGGCCTTGGGTAAGTCACTTCACCTCTCTGTTCTACATTTCTCTATGAAGCACAATTAGTTTGTGCTGGAAAACCCCTTAGAGGGCCTTGAAGCAAAGATGCTAGCGAAGCCCAAAGAATTATTAATGAGAAGTATTCTATATTAAGGTTAGTATCTTTGCAATTCAGGGAGATACACATGAAGGAAGCAGATTGATTGTTGGCCCCAGGGCATGACTGACTAGGAACAAAGGAATGAAACAGAGAATAGGAAGATTGCAATGGGGCAATTTTCCCTCTAATGGAGAAGATACTGTGACAGACCCAGACCAGTGGGGTACAGGAGTCTGGTAGAGGGCAAATATACTGGTCACTGGATGAGTAGTTTTCTGTTCCCTGAGTGACCAGAGCAGGGGCTGCACTAGAGTAATCAGGAACTTGCTAGAACCAGTTAAGGCAGGCAGGCTAATTAGGACACCTGGAGCCAATTAAGAAGAAGCTGCTAGAATCAATTAAGGCAGGCTAATCAGGGCACCTGGGTTTTAAAAGGAGCTCACTTCAGTTTGTGGTGAGAGTGTGAGGAGCTGGGAGCAAGAGGCGCGAGGAGCTGAGAGCGTGTGCTGCTGGAGGATTGAGGAGCACAAGCGTTCTCAGACACCAGGAGGAAGGTCCTGTGGTGAGACTAAGGAAGGTGTTTGGAGGAGGCCATGGGGAAGTAGCCCAGGGAGTTGTAGCTGTCATGCAGCTGTTCCAGGAGGCACTCTAGACAGCTGCAGTCCACAGGGCCCTGGGCTAGAACCCGGAGTAGAGGGCGGGCCCGGGTTCCCCCCAAACCTCCCAATTGACCTGGACTGTGAGTTCTTCCAGAGGGGAAGGTCTCTGGGCTGTTTCCCAACCCACATGGTGAATCTCTGAGGCAAGAAAATCTGCCAATAAGCGCAGGACCCACCAAGATAGAGGAGGAACTTTGTCATAATACCTATCTATGCCTGTGGGTTTTTTTGAATGGGTGACACACTTTCAAAAGACAAGAGCAGGGGCATTTCTAATGAATCATTGCCCTGGACATCGGACATGATCTGAATCATCTGTTCTATCAGTCATTTTAGAATCCATTTCTCTTCCCATCCTCTGACGTAGCCAGAGACAGACGGAATGAGGAAGCTAATGAGGATAGAGAAAAGACCAATATCTAAGATCTTGCCTACAGGAGAAAGCTTTTTGAACTGATTCATTAAACCAGTGCAGCCCCCCATGTGGATACTCATATTTCAGTTTAAGAGTAGCTTACTTTGGGATGGCTTAAACCTGTTCCCAATCAACTGAAGCTAAACCACACAGGAGTGTGTGGGAATTAGCACCAGTTTATTGAATCAATTTAAATTTACACCTTAAGTTAAACAGTGCAACTTTCTGATGTAGACAATGTCTCAGGGCTAGTTTATATGCAAAACTTACACTGAAATGGATGGCTGCTTTGGTGCAAGTCTAGGTATGGGCACTCTTGCAGAATAAGTGTCCACACAGAGACTTGCACCAAAATGACAAAAGGTGTGAATTAAAACTGATTTAGTTATTTCAGTGCAAGACCTAACTATATGAATCTTCTGTCAAATGCAGGCGTCTCTGCCCCGGAGAGTCTCCCGTATCCAGGTCTGGTTTAGCCTCAGAACATGAGCCCCGGAGGAAGTAGTTGGCCTATTTATTTTTCTTTAGTAGTTTCTTTGTGCAGCATTATCTAGAGATGGGACCTTGAGCAAGTCTGAATCCCAATTCTGCACCTTTTAAGCCAACGGAGAGATTTACCTTTGACTTCAATGGGAACAGGATTAAGACTCTTAATGGACACGTAAAGGGCAGAGGTAGATCTCAGCTGGTGTAAATTGTTACCGTTCCATTGAAATTAGTGGAGCTATGTCCGATTACGCCAGTTGAAGATCTACCCCCAGTTATGGTTGACCTCTAGTTGCTCCAGATTTACACTGTTGTAACTAAGAGCAGCCTTTGGCCTCTTCCTGTACAAAGATTGCAGGACGAGCCTGTGCTTTGTCCATTCCATAAAGGAAACTAGCTCCTCTGTGTGAAATGCTGCTTTGTGTTTACCTGTGTTTCCGTTTTGCAGAGACTTGCATCTGAGATCTTGAGCGTGCAGTTTCACTCTGACTCGCTCTTGCCTAGTGCTATGGAAACACATTCACTGCGCACTACTACGTGGTGGTTGAATGAATGAATGTATGTCCAGGGATGTGGGTGTATCTCTAAGTCTTTAGGAAATAGATTTTACGTTTGCCAACAAGACATTTTCAGGAAGGAAAGAATGTTACTGAAAAGTCATTCATGCACTTCTGCTCCATTTCCCACAATCTTCTAAGAACTTTCCTGTGCATAGGAGATACGCTACAACCCAGCGATATTGCTCACTGCAAGATGCATTGCAGTTTGCATTGCAAGATACTGCAGTTAGGGGAATAGTAAACCCCTGCAGTACATCATGTACGGTCCTGCACACCTGAGGAATGCAGCATGGGGAATAAATGCGGTGGCCTTGCAGTATACAACAGGAGAAATTGCACCCATGTTCAGTACTATCTTGCACCCCTGATATACAGAGGGGAATAATAATATTCCCCTACACTATGCTGTCTGGCAGATATTCCACCTCTGCTGAGCCCAGCATGGGTAATATTGCACAATGGCTGCCTAAAACACTGATCATATTGCACACCAGCCAGGGTAATATACAGTAATACTGCAACATCTGTATATTTACAGTATCTTTATTCCATGCTATCATTCCTGAAATGCAATAGCATTGTGTATTTATACAGAGCATTTGCTACAAAGATTTCCAATTGCTTTACAAAGGTGGGTAAATATCCTTCCATTTTTTATTGATGGGAAAGCTGAGCCAAGGTCAGGTTAAGTGTTTTTGTGCAAGATCACACTGCGAGCCAGGGGCAGAGTAGGGAAAAGAATGCAGGTGTCCTGACTCCTGGTACCCTACTCTAGCTACTAAAATGTGCCATCTCCAAATAAATAATTGCTCCTGGAAATGACATTTCCGGGGGTCAGGACTGTTGTTTTGGTGGTCTGAAGCATTCCTGAGCAGAGCCAGGCCAGTTGGAAATTTACTTGGGGCTGAAACAGCTGACCTTTGCTGGGCTTTGAAAAGTGGCATACTGGTTGAACTGCTTGTCACCACTTTGATGTCAAGACTACATGTAAAGCCACAATTCATGTAACTGCTGCAGGCTTTAGAGTAAACGATACTAATAAAGAAACCAGAGGATTAAAGGAAACTTCTGATGATACAGAGACAAAGTGAAGGTCTCCGTCAAGTCTGAACAGAGGGTATATTAGCCCTAGTGATTGCATCACATTGCTGACTCTTCCTCTATTTCTGATCCACTATAAGCTCAGATCCTTTTCAGCAGTACTACTACTTAGGCAGTTATTCCCCATTTTGTAGTTGTGCATTTGATTTTTCCTTCCTAAATGCAGGACTTTGCACTTGTTTTTATTGATTTTCATCTTATTGATTTCAGATCAATTCTCCAATTTTTCAACGTCATTTTTAATTCTAATCCTGTCCTCCAAAGAGCTTGCACCCCTCCCAACTTGGTGTCATCTGCACATTCTATAAGCATACTGTCCACCTCATTATCCAAGTCATTAATGAAAATATTGATTAGTACAATATTAGACCCAGGACTGACCCCTGTGGGACTCCACTACATACATCCTCCCAGTTTGACAGTGAACCATTGATAACTACAATTTACATAGTCTTTCAACCAGTTCTGCACCCACCTTAAAGTAATTTCATCTAGACCACATTTCCCTAGCTTGCTTATCAGAAAGTCATGTAGAACTGTGTCAAAAGCCTTACTAAAATCAAGATATATCCTGTCTACCACTTCTCCCCATCTACTAGGTGAGTAACCTTGCCAAAGAAAGAAATTAGGTTAGTTTGGTGTGATTCTTGACAAGTCTGTGCTGGCTATTCCTTATAACTCTATTATCCTCTAAGTGCTTACAAATTGATGGTTTAATAATTTGCTCCAGTATCCAGGTACCAAAGTTAAGCTGACTGTCCTATAATTTCCTGGTTCTTCTCTGTTGCCCCTTTTAAAGGTAGTTACTATGTTTGCCCTTTTCTAGTTCTCTGGGCCCTCACCGATCCTCCAGGAGTTTTCAAAGATAATTGCTAATGATTCCAGGATTGCTTCAGCTAGTTTCTTAGTTATCCTAGGGTGAATTTCATCAGGCCCTGCTGACTTGAATACATCTGACTTATCTAAATATTTTTTTAACTTTGTCTTTCCCTATTTTTGGCTTGTGTTCCTTCTCCCTCATTGATATTATTTGTGTTAAATGTCTGGTCACTCTTAACATTTTTAGTGAAGACAAAGGGCAGGTCTACACTACCCGCCGGATTGGCGGGTAACGATTGATCTATCAGGGGTCAATTTATCGTGTCTAGTCTAGACGCGATAAATTGATCCCCGAGCGCTCTCCCGTCGACTCCAGAGAGGCGCAGCGGAGTCGACGAGGGAGCGGCAGCAGTCGACTCAGCGCCTTGAAGACGCTGCGGTAAGTCGACCTAAATACGTCGACTTCAGCTACGCTATTCTCGTAGCTGAAGTTGCGTATCTTAGGTCGATTTCCCCTCTCTCCCCCCCCCCCCCCAGTGTAGACCAGGGCTAAGCAAAATAGGCATGAAACATCTCAGCCTTTTTGTTGACATCAGTTATTCACTCTCCTCCTCTAAGTGGGACCTACACTTTCCTTCAGTTTTCTCTTGCTCCTAATGTATTTAAAGAACCTCTCTTTTTGTCTTTTATGTCCCTGGCTAGGTGTTTCTCATTTTGTGCGGTAGCTCTCCATTTGTACTTCTCCTTAGCAAATTTGTCCATGTTTCCACTTTTTGTAGGTTTCTTTCTTGATTTTTCAGGTCATTAAAGAGCTTTCTGATGGAGCCATGTTGTCCTCTTACTGTTCTTCTTGTCCTTCCTTCACATCAGGATAGTTTGCGCCTTGAATATTGTTATGAGAAACTACCAGCTCTCCTGAGCTAATTTATCCCTCAGATTTTCTTCCCATGGGACCTTACCGACCAATTCTCTGAATTTGTTAAAATCTGCTTTTTGAAGTCCATTGTCCTTATTCTATTGCTCTTACTCTTTCCATTCCTTAGATTAGTGAAATCTACAATTTCCTGTACGCTGTCACCCAGGTGCCTTCTACCTTCAGATTTGCAACCAATTCCTCCCTGTTGCTCAGAATCAGATCTAAAATGGCGGCCTTCCTGTGTTTTCTCTCCGCTTTCTGAAACAAAGAGTCGGCCTCAGTACATTCCAAGGACTTGGGGCCATTTTATTTTTTTGCCATATTACTTTTCCAGTGGATGTCTGGGTAGTTAAAGTCGCCTGTTAGTACCAGGCCTTGTGTTTTGAATATTTCTATTAGTTCTAGAAATGCTTTGTCCACCTCCTCTTCCTGATTTGGTGATCTATAGTAGACCCCTGCCATAGCATCACCCCTATTTCCCCCCCTTTTATCTTTACCTAGAAACTTTTTCAACTGGTTTCTCTCTCACCTTCTTCTGGACCTCAGAACAAGTGTATATATTCCCAATGTAGAATGCAACACCTCCTCTGTTTTTCCCCCCGCCTGTCCTTCCTGAACAAGCTCCATTCCTATGTCTCGATATACATCTCATTGTGCACTGCAAGCAAGTGGTGCTCTGACCCTGCTCATAATGAAGTGTACATATACTGTGGCCCTGATTGTGCATCCTTTCCTTATGCTGCTGAGCCCTTACTCAGGTGAATAATCCCATTTTAATCCCGTCTCACTCAAACCAGTAACATTTAGAAAGAAGCTAAATTTTGTTATGGGCTCTGGAGTGGATAAACTAATGAGGAAAAAGAACAGGAGTACTTGTGGCACCTTAGAGACTAACAA
>NW_020664549.1:203441-256054 GCF_002925995.2 Terrapene triunguis | reverse complement strand
TCTATATGCATCCGAAGAAGTGGGCTGTAGCCCACGAAAGCTTATGCTCTAATAAATTTGTTAGTCTCTAAGGTGCCACAAGTACTCCTGTTTTTTTTGCGGATACAGACTAACACGGCTGCTACTCTGAAACGAATGAGGGAAATTTTTCCAGTTCCGCTACTCTTGATGGGGCTAGGAGAATGATGCTGACTTTCACTAGTGAGCTGAATGCATAAGCGTTGCTGAAGGGACAATTATAATCCATGTCAGCCATGGGTACTTGACAGCTAAGGCTGGGCTTGTGAAAAGCACCTAAAGGGCAGGTAACATTTGCAAAAGCACCTAAATCCTATTATCAAAAGAGGTGTAGCACTAGATTTTTAAAGGTATTTAGGCACCTAAAGGTGCAGACAGGCACCCAGTAGGAATTTCTGAAGCCCCTGGGCACTTAACTCCCACTGATTTCTAATTTGCATTGATTTAAATGGAAATTAAGTGCCTGGTGCTTTTGAAAATCCCATTAGGTGCCTATTTGCATCTTAAATACCTTCCAAAATATGGCCCACAGGCACTTAAGAGCCTTCCATTGATTTCGGAATTAGGCACCTAAGTCACTTAAGCACTTTTGAAAATTTTACCTCTGAGATTAATTGGAGTTGGGCACCTGATTCCTTTAAGAACCTTTGAAAATCCCACCCTAATACATTTTTGAAGCACAGACGTTGCTGATCTGTGTTGATTCTATTATTTCTCTAATAATCCATACAATATGGCGGGAACAGGTAACTGCTAAGTAATCTTATTGTGTGCACACCAGGGAAACTTGTCACTGCATGTCATTTCTAATGTATTAATTAGTCATCTGACTCTGCAGCATGTTGTATACGTACTGTTGTTAAACCCCTAGATTTCCAGACTATCAAATCAAGGTATTGCTTCCTTTTCTTTCCCAAAATCCCCCGTTTCGCATCTCTGTGTATGCGTGAAATCCCATCCTTTAATTGTGACACTCATGGGGAAACTCACACAGACTCACAGTCCTTGTTGTTCATCTGATGTGAATGGCATTAATTAAGCAATCTTGCTTGCCCTATCTGCAGCTGTGTTCTGATGACTAACAGTTCCTGGTGGGGTCAAGATAAAGGGGATCTCTTTCTTTCTGCAAGCATCACATGAGATTTTTCACTTCTAGGCACCTGCTTTTTTAGAAGGCTTGCTCTGAATTTAGCAACATGACTGATCTCCTTAATGGGTAAAGGACCTAACAGAGTACCTCATCCAATAATTTCTGCATCAAGCCCATAACTTCTGTTTGAGTCATAGAATCTCTTTTAGAAAGACAGCTAACAATGTAAAGACTTAAAGCATCCACCACATCCCTAGGTGAGTTGTTCCAGATGTTAATTACCTTCACTGTGAAAAGTTTAACCCTGATTCCCAGTGTGAATTTGCCTAGCTTCTTCCAAACACTGGATATTGGTGTGCCCTTTTCTGCTAGATTCTACTATCAGAATTTCCCCATCTAGGTACGCGTAGACTGTGATCAAATCATCTCTTAACCTTTTCTTGGGTAAATTAAATAGAGCTTCTTAAGTCTTTCATTATAAGGCAAGTTTTCCACACCTCAAATAATTATTGTGGCTCTTTTCTGAACCCTTTCCAGTTTTTCAACATCCTTTTTTGAAGTGTAGACATCAGAAACACACTATTCCAGCAGTGGTCTCTCAAATGCCATATGTAGAGGTAACACTATGTGCTTATTCAGACTTAATATACTCTTTCAATGAGAGCAGGGTTAGGCCAATGCTGTGTGCGTTTTGAAAACGATGTCATTGATATGCTCTGTGTGGCTTTGTGCAAGGGCAGGGTTGAATTTTGCATTTCAACAGGAAAAGGGATCCATCTGAGAAGTTTGTGAACTGTTTGCAGACAATTTATGAACAGTGAAAAAAACAGGCAAAAAAGGTTGAATAAATGATCCATCATGAATTACATAATCAGCTCTACTAATGTCTTATGCTTTGTGTGGCTATGTCGGGCATTGTAGGAGCTTTGGACACCCCTTACAAGAGGGGTCCTTTCATAATTCCTATTTCATAAGCCTCCTTAGTTACACTTGTATAGTAGTTATGCTTAGGGATATGGTAGATTCTCCATCACTTGAAGTATTTAAATCAAACCTGGATATTCTTCTAAGACCTCTTCTAAGTGGATATGGGCTTGATGTAGGAACCATTTGGTGAAATTCTGGTGTGTTATGCAGGAGCTCAGACTAGATGATCATGATGGTACCTTATTGCCTGAGAATCTATGAATCTATAGTACTAACCATCTGAGTATCAAAATATGCTTCACAGGTGCTAATTAAGCCTGGCCATGACACCCCTGAGATGCAGGTAAGTATTATTCCCATTTGGGGCCAGACCCTGTCACAGATGAAGATTGCTGTGCATATAAGCACAAACAAGGTAAAAAGTGGGGAGCACAGAGGACCTGATCTGGCAATAATGTGAGCACTGTTTTCTCATCCCCGTCTAGAGGCTGGACCACATAGGGGATAACAGCCTACAACTGCTAACCGTTACTTTGTTAGCTGAAATGTAGAGGACTTTACTGTGGATCTAAAGGTCCAAGCCCTGCTGACAACCCATGTGAGGCTCAATATGGTTCCACATGGTGGAATTTAATTTGCTTTTAAAAAACCCTAGAAAATCACACACAAAAACTGATACAGAAAATTGTTAAGGCTGCAAAGTCAAGGACTCAAAGTAGGGAAAGTCAGAATTAAATTGCCTGCACAAACTTATTTCAGCCCCCTTGTGCATATGCATTATGCTAGAACCTTTAATTACATGATCACAAGCTATTTTTTCCACAGGATCCCTGCCTCATTCAGAGTTCAGGGCCAATATTTGCAGAAGTGTCTCTTAATTTTGAGTGCTTTGCTTTTCAGGTGCCCAATTCGACATCCTTGGGTCTCAGTTTCAGGGTGTCGACTCTGCTGCTGGGAGTGAGGCTGCCCGCCTGGGTAGACAGATTTGCACTAAAAAAGCTTACGCTAGGAGTTTTAAAAATACCAGGACATTGCTCAGGCTCTCAAGCCTGGGAGTCAGATGGGCTTGAGAGCCCAAGCTGCAAACGGCCACATTGCTATTTTTAGTGCACTAGCTCGACCCCCATTAGCGAGTCTGTCTACTTGGGCTGGGAGGCTCGCTCCTAGCTGCAGTGTAGACACAGCTTCAGAGCTGCTGAGCTTAGTGGGAACTGCAGGTGCTCAGAACTTCTGAAAATCAGGGACTTTATCTCAAGTTGGGCACCCAGCAGCAGAGGCACCCAAAGCTGGTGGAAATTTGATTTTCACGTGTCTTGATTATAGTGGTACAGCAAGCCAGTGGCAGAGATGACAACAAAATGCAGAAGTTCTGACTTTGAGCTCCCTGATCTATCAGGGTCGTATTTTCAAGTGCTCAACATTTGCAAATGGAGCCAGATTTTCCAAAGAGCTCAACTCCCATTTAAGCTTCTATATCTGGGCTAGATTTTTCAGATGTGCTCAGCTCCAGATGTGGGTGCTGAGTTCTTGGGCATCTGGCCCTAAATGGCAGAGCTGATTCTAGGTTTAAAATTAAGCTGGCATAATCAAGGTCAGCTGCAGCTCAAACAGGTTCATAGAAGTATCTCTGCTAATTTACAAAGGCTTTGCCATTGCCACCTGTGGAAATGCTAAGCTCTTGATTGATTTGTTCTTGTTTCATTCTTTCAGACCTTTGAAGATCGCTAGTGGGATTATGAAGAGGTTCCTTCTGCGCACACACAAAGTGGCTCACCCTATTGTGTGCTTGAGAAATCCTGGACTTCCTTTTTAATTTTATAACATAACTGTGAGCATGGGCAGCAGTAAGTGACACATAGGACAGCACAGATGGGGGTGGGGCATCACAAGACCTTACAGGGTAACCCAGGAGGTTAAATATCAGTAAGTTTTGTAAGAAGGGGTTTTCCCCACTTTTAAAATTATCTGAGTGTGTGTTATAATGGTGGCCTCCGAGGGACTCTCCCTCTGCTATTCCCTAGTGAAGAATTCTGTAAAAACTAAACCACCCTGCTGGGTTCAAGTGTTACTCACCCAGATAGAAGAAAATGGATCAGCACGCAAGTATCTATTCAAATCTGACATTTGAATGTGTCTAACACTCTAAACACGGTCTATCTGAAAGGCAAAAAGAGCATGTTTGTGATATGGATTCCCGGAATAACGGTTTCCTGAAACTCTGCATGTTTTTTTTTTTTAAAGTGTGATTTTTATTTATATATGAATATATGGCTGACAACGAGCTGCCGCGTTTGCAGCTTAGAACACTTGGATCAGAAAAGCGTCGAGAGCAGCAACTGGCTACTAGCGCTTTAGCACAAAACTGTATTTTCATTTTCCATGATTTGTGGGGTGGGCGGAAATGGATTTGACCCCTCGTGCACAAATAGAAATTTTCAGTAATAAATTACACTTTAAACAAATCTTATACAAAGACATAAATGGTCTTAATCTCTGTGCCTCTGTTTTCATAGGTTTGTAAACTTACCCATGTTGCTAAGGCACCTGGGGATCTTCAGATTAAATACATGTATTATTACTGTACTATAGCTTAATTAGAGATGTGCTTAAAATTCAGACTTTGTCATTTAAATACTAAATAGAAGGGAGAAGAAAATGAACCTCAGCATGAAGGCTAGAGGGTTTAGCAGTTGATCTTGATGACTGAGAATAATATTACACCCTTACTGAAGCAAAATGGCCCTTAGGAGGTATTATCAGCTCCGTCTCTCATTTCAGGTATAAAATAAATGTTCAATGCACTTGACTGTCTGGTCTGCAGCCTGATAGCTTGCTATGTGTAGGGGATGTGCTGTCTAATGCATCAAAGAGTTAAAAGTTCTGGCATGGCAGTTTTAGGTTTGCAGGTGTAACTTGGTAGCAGGTGTATATACATAAAGAAGGAGAAGAGAAGATTTGGGTTTCCCCTGATGCATGGATAGAGTAGACTATGAGGTCTGTTGTAAAGATAAGCTGCATTTTCTACTACTGTAGCTTTTGTTGCAGAACAAGTAAATATGTTGCTCTGGAAATCCTTCTGCATGTATAGAATGCCTCAGAGATAGCAACTCAGAGAGCGAAACTTATTTCCACTCCTTCTTGTAAACTGTTGAGAATTGCCTACTTCCAACTTAAATTGAATTGGCTCGTTAGCACTGACCCCCGACCTGCTAAGGCAATTCCCATCTTTACATATGCTGTGTATTTATACCTCCCTACTGTATGTTCCACTCCATGCATCTGATGAAGTGGGTTTTAGCCCACGAAAGCTTATGCCCAAATAAATTTGTTAGTCTCTAAAGTGCCACAAGGACGTCTCGTTGTTTTTTTCATAGATAGCAAAGTTAGGATGAATCTGCTGAGCATGTATTTCCTTTTTCCCCTATGGAATTGTGGCTGTGATGTCTCCCTGTCTTTAGGCAATACATTAACAGAGTAACCGTGATCCCCACTCTGGCTTGATCTCCGCTATTTTTGTCTTGGTTGTAACAATGGAAAAGCAGAGGGCTAGGAGGTGAATCCTGGGGGTTTCGTTATAGGGAGGCAGCGCTTGGATGCAGTGTGAGCTCAATTCTTCTTTCACTGAAGGCAATGGGGATTCTGCTATTGATTTCAGTGGCAGCAGGATCAGGCCCTGTGTTCGTTTATTGGAGTTTTGGTGCTGTTTTTGACTTTTGTAATGTGGGAAGTGGCAGATGAATATGAAGTCTGGAAAATCCCTATCACTGAACTAGGTATGATAATGTAAAAAAAAAAAAAAAAGGGGGGGGGGGGGAAGAAAATTGGAAAAAGAACCCACCAAGCTTCCTCTGCTAGACTTTAACTCCCTTGTATTGGCTCTGCAGTTTACTGTTTCTGTCCCCAGAAAAAGCAGTTCTGGCAGGCAGCCCTTTCTGCCCAGCGTGTATCTTTCTCTCTGAATTTTTAGTGCCAAATATGATAACTCACAATTATTTAATTCTTCCCGTTTTTATTTATGTCTAAAACACTTGGGGAAAGGGAATCTTTACACAATCCTAGCTTGCAGAGTGGGGCAAGGACACCAGCCCCAGAACCAGTTTGGGAAAGTTCTGCTCTGAATCCAGCCTAGGTCTCAGCTCTGACACAAACCTTCCAATTTGCTCCCATAGCTCAGATGCCTGCCCTGCTGTGGGAGAGCTGTCAGGTATATAATAAGAATACACATATATGTATCACTTAAGATAGTTGGCAAAACACCTGGGCCTATCCCTTCACGCACCTCAGAAATGCATCCACTTCTGGGGGTGGGAAGGGGCAGCACACAACACCCTGAAGGGATTCTAGGCAGAATAAATCTACTCAAAGTGGAATTTAGCCATCCTAGCTTGGACAAATGTCCCGTGGGATCTTTAATGAGCATGAGTAGTCAGGGACTCAGTTTTACATCTTATTCAAAAGTTACCTTCACCAGCAGGGTGCCAGCTAGCTGCATGGGGCGGGGTGGTATTGGCTTAGGGCAGACTCGGAGGGAAAAGCGCTAGAGCAGAGGTCGGCAGCCTTTCAGAAGTGGTGTGCCGAGTCTTCATTTATTCACTCTAATTTAAGGTTTCACGTGCCAGTCATACATTTTAACATATTTAGAAGGTCTCTTTCTATAAGTCTATAATATGTAACTAAACTATTGTTGTATGTAAAGTAAATAAGGTTTTTAAAATGTTTAAGAAGCTTCATTTAAAATTAAATTAAAAGACAGAGCCCCCCGGACCGGTGGCCAGGACCCGGGCAGTGTGAGTGCCACTGAAAATCAGCTCGCGTGCCGCCGGTTGCCTACCCCTGAGCTAGAGAGTGAATCACTAATGCCACTTCCTGCATGACCTGCTCCAGCTGGTGGGAGCAGAAGAAACCAAAGCAGGGAGCTCTGAATGTTCACACAACTTTCTACCGTTTTGACTGGGCTTTCTCTGCCCTGTGCTGATTGGCTATTTGCTCCAACCCTCTCCCTCACAGTCTCTTCACCTCAGTTTCACTGCACACTTGCCCTCATACAGTCATAGCATTTAAGGCCAGAAGGAACCACATGCTAATACAGTTCTCTCATCATCAATATGATTGATGATATGAGTGATAAATTCCCCAACCAAATTCCTCACCCAGTCCAATTGTGCGGAGCTGACAAAGGATGTCCGACATGATCTTTCATGCCTTGAAGTAGCTTGGTAGAGGGGACATATTGGTCTGGAAAAATTAACCCAGCCTGGCAAAAATGTCATAAAATTTACCATCCCAGGCACTAAATCATGACCTGGTGGTTGATGAGGATGAAAAGAAGTCGTCATATTGTCCTTCTCCAGCAAAAGAAGTGATTATCTCCAAGTGGATGGGCAAGTAGATGCTTGCCAGGCTGTTTTTAAATGCAGGGCTGTATTTCAGAGATGGGATGAGCCAAAACCCTGAATCCAAATACCCTTGTGCTTTGGGGGAGTTCAGATCCAGATATGAGCTTAGGCCCTTCTTTTTAGTATTTCCTTTTTTCATTAGAATATTTCTCTTTCCCACTCTGATTCCCCTCCCCCATAGTTGCTCGGTAACTGTCGTTTGCTAGGCTTGCTCCATATTTTATCCTAGGGCTTGTCTACCATATAGGCAAGCCACCTAGTTTTCTACTGCAGTGGTTCTACCTTTCCAGTTAGCCTGAGGTAAATCCTGCAATCACTGAGACAGGGTCCCTCTCTTTCATCACAAGCTGACCCTGCTTACATGGAGGGGGCTTCTGGCAATTATGGTGTCCCTTGTAGATGCATCTTTTTGGAAAAGTCCTATAGAATTTCATAGAAAATGATTCTATAGTAGAAATCTTCCTGTAGATTTTCTTGAGCCACAATATAGAATTTAAAGGCGAATTCTACCCCTGCTACAGTCTGGAGAAGAGAAGACCGAGGAGGGACATAACAGTTTTCAAATACACCTCTACCCCGATATAATGCGACCTGATATAACACGAATTTGGATATAACGCGGTAAAGCAGCGCTCCGGGGGTGAGGGGGGCGGGACTGTGCACTCCAGCGGATCAAAGCAAGTTCGATATAACGCGGTTTCACCTATAAAGTGGTAAGATTTTTTGGCTCCCGAAGACAGCGTTATATCGGAGTAGAAGTGTACATAAAAGATTGTTACAAGGAGGAGAGAGAAAAAATGCTCTCTTTAACATCTGAGGATAGGACAAGAAGCAATGGGCTTAAATTGCAGCAAGGGCAGTTTAGGTTGGACATTAGGAAAAACTTCCTAACTGTCAGGGTGGTTAAGCACTGGAATAAATTGTCTAATCTGCTCTTAAAGATCTCCAATGATGGAGATTCCACAACCTCCTTAGGCAATCACCTATCAGGGATGGTGTAGATAATACTTAGTCATGCCATGAGTGCAGAGGACTGGACTAGAAGACCTCTCGAGGTCCCTTCCAGTCCTATGATTCTATGAATTTTATAGAATGGTTCAGGAAAGATCTTGTTCTCTATCACCTACTAGATACTAATATTTTCAATACATTCCAAGTCAATGGGAATCTTGTCACTGGCTTCAGCGTGGCCAGGATTTCACCCTACGGGGTTTTAGCGTGATTTCTATGGAACCATATGGTTTCATCCCTGTCAAATTCTATAGGACTTTTCCATAGGGAACAGTGTAGGCTGCCTCCAGGTAAGCAAGTCATAACTTGAAAGATTGGCAGGCAAAGGAGTTAATTGCCTAGGGGAAGGAATGCAGCCTTCCAAGTCTGGGATAGAACTGACTAGACGTGCCAAGGCTTTCCAAGTGTAACACGTGAGAACAGATGAGGCTAATTATCTTCACCTGGCAATTGTCTACCAGGTATTGAGTTATATAAGAGGGAGCAATTGGGAAAGCAGAAGAAGGCATCTTCAAATTATTCTCAGTATGGCTCCATTTGACTCTGGGGCGGTTCAGGACTGGGCCCCATGTTGGCTGCTATTGCAGCATCATTTTCTACAGGAACTGCACCTATCAGATAATACAGGAAGCAGGAAAGCCAAGACTTGCTTGCAAAAAAAAACCCTTTTGCATTCCCTTTCTCACTCCTGTACCCCTCCCAGATTCTTTGAAGTGAATGAACCACACTCCTCACCCCCATCTTTGAAACCACTTCCGTTTTAATTCTTATACATCCAGCACCAGTGAAACCAGGTTTCATCCCCTTCTAGTGAAACTGGCACTGATCCAAGCAATTATTTCAGATGCGTTCAGGACAATTTCTGTCCTGCAAAACTGAAACTTATATTTGAGAGCTGAGTTACATTCTGCATTTGCAGGCAACTGATTGAACCAGTAGGTTTTGGTTTTGGTGAAAGCTAAATCTATTAGGGCTCTGACTGGCTATTGGATGATTCATTCACTTCTGAGATATTTCAGAAATTAAGCCAAGAGAGCACTGAACAGGCAGTTTCCCCTCTATTAGGCACCATTTATTGTATGCATCATCAGCATATTTTTTTCCAAACCTCTTAAGCAAACGAAAGCTGCATTGTGGAGAGACGGTTGTATTGCTGGTGTTAGTCCTTTACGGGTAGGAGCAGGCTTTGAAGACCCACAGAGATGACTAATGGGGCCCGGAGTGTGTGCTCTTACTCTCCACGGTTAGCCAAGGCCCAGTCATTTTAACACATAATGAGGTTTTCTGCAGCCTCAGACAATATCAGCAGCGTGTGACTGTTGTGATTCCCATCGCCTCTGCTAGTCTTCATTTTTGCATTTGGGGATTTAATTTATTTATTTGCTTGTCGTGCACTGTGAGCTAAGGGCTTGAGGAGAGTGATTGCTGGGGGACATGTTTGAGCAGGGTCTTATGTGTGGTCTTCCCATGCAGATCTCAATTCCCCTGGGCACCTTTTCTCCTTCAGCCTCTCCTGAGTTCAGACAGCTACTAACTGTGCTGGACTATGCAGTAATAATGGTATGTTTGGGGCCTGATTCTCTGTTTCTCTGTGCCTTGTGCAATCCTTTGGGACAATGCAAAGTGAGTGTATCAAATCAGAATCCTAGGGTTTTACACCCGCTTTGCACTCGTGCCCTGGAGTTATTGGTAATATGTATTCATTTTTTAGAATCTCATAATTTTTAAGCCAACCTCAAGATTTTTGGGGGGATAACTCATGAGTTTTGAATGTCTGGGGCTGGTAATACTTCATAGTTAAACTGTGGAACTCATTGCCACAAGATATCACAGAGGGCAAGAGTCTAGCAGAATTTGAAGAAGGATTGGACATTTATATGGCCAAGGCATCATGTGAGCTATTCTCTGAGACCAGAGCACAGATACTTTGAAACAAAAGATAGGAAGCCTCAGGGTCTACCAGTGCTAGGATCCAGGGGATGGATCATGTAAGAGATGCTAGCTAATCCCAGCAATGATCTGTGCTAGGCAGTGCACCCAAAAGTACATATGTCCCCCAGAAAATTCTGCTCTGACCCCTCTTTTTTGGGCAACTGGATCAATATACTGCACATGTGAGCAGAAATCACTGAGTCTGAGCCCAGAGTCATGAAACAGAGTTGAAAGGGAATTTTACCAGACTAGTCTCAGGTGTGGTATGATGGGATAGCCTAATTTTGGCAATTAATTGATCTTTGACTATTAGCGGTAAATATGCCCAATGGCCTGTGATGGGACACTAGAGAGGGTGGGATCTGAGTTACTACAGAGAATTCTCTCATGTCTGGCTGGTGAGTCTTGCCCACATGCTTAGGGTTTAGCTGATTGCCATATTTGGGGTTGGGGAGGAATTTTCCTCTAGGGCAGATTGGCAGAGGCCGTGGGGATTTTTCGCCTTCCCCTGCAGCGTGGGGAACGGGTCACTTGCTGGTGGATTCTCTGCATCTTGACGTCTTTAAACCACAAGTTGAGGACTTCAATCGCTCAGCATAGGTCAGGGGTTTGTTACAGGAGTGGGTGGGTGAGATTCTGTGGCCTGCGTTGTGCAGGAGGTCAGCCTAAGGTCAGAAGGGACCACTATGATCTTCTAAAGTCTGTGAGTCTACGAGGTATATCCTGAAATCCTATTGCTATCCAAGTCACTGTCCTTTTCTTCCTCATTCCTTGAGTCCAAATGATGTGGATTACTTATGTGGTCAGCTCTTCTGGGGGCAGGGACCATCTTTTTGTTCTGTGTTGAGGGGGGGGTAGCTCAGTGGTTTGAGTGTTGGCCTGCTAAACCCAGGGTTGTGAGTTCAATCCTTGAGGGGGGCATTTAGGGATCTGGGGCAAAAATCTGTCAGGGATGGTACTTGGTCCTGCTAGTGAAGGCAGGGGACTGGACTCGATGACCTTTCAAGGTCCCTTCCAGTTCTATGAGATAGGTATATCTCCATATATATAAACACTTAGCACAGCAGGATCCTGGTCTGGGATTGGGGCTCCTGGGCACTACCTCAATACAAATTAATGATTAATAATAAATAAGTAATGATGATTTTGTTAATTAAGATGACTGGGGTTGTAGTTCGCTGTTGGTGTAAGTGGGTGCAATTCCATTGAAGCCAATGAGTTTTTCACCTGGAGCCAAAAAATGACACACCTGTTTTTGCCTACTGGGATTTCAAAATGGAAACCACATCAGTGCTTTCAATAGGGTGAACGTTGTTGCAATGTAGAGTATCTCTAGGGAGACTTTAAAGGGCCTGGAGTCTCTGGCTACCAGGTAGATGGTAAATGCAAAATAATTGCAAAGAAAGGCAAAACTTCTCAAAATGCGACTTTCTCCATTTCATTACAGACTCAGAAATGAGTCTATTCTGCTGAAAAAACAGCCAGCTCATACAAATTTTTTTGGCTTGGAAAATGGCCCCTTTTAGCAGTGAAAACAAACTGAGTGAAAATAGGCCATTTTGAATGAAATGCAATCTTAAACCTTGCAGATTCTAATTTAACTGACGGTCGAGGAGTGGTTAGTGCAATGAGTGGATAATTCCACTGGCACTCAGAAATGCATTCGGAGGGAATACCCAGCTGTACTGTTTGTCCAATACATAGGTCTCTATTTCAACTAGTCCCTTGAGATTCAACTGACTGGTAGTGTAAAAATATCTAAGATTGTGTTAGATAACCCTGATGAGCTTTCTGCAATTTGCAATTGCATCCCCAGTTTCATTACTGAAGCCTTGACTCACTGTAAACCTAATATTCTTTTTCAATATACACCTATTGCTAAGGATACTTGCTACTCTACCTGTCATCACAGGAGAACTTTGCTTGCTGTAAATTCTACCCAAATGCACTGCAGTGATTGAGGACTATTTGAATGGAGTGCCATTGATGTTTATTCATTGACCATTGTCCTAAGACAAAAAGAGTGGCAGAGAATGCAACTGATCACTTTAAAAGACAGGACCTTCAAGGTTATTGCCTGCCTGAAGCATTAGATATTACATGTAATTCACTGTATTTCATAAAGGCACAGCTAATTTTCATGCTTAATGTGAATGCGGGCCCCTCGCCAGCCTCTTTCAAAATCCCTGACCCTATTTATTATATATACAGAATAAGATAATTAGTTATAATCATTTTTAAATGACTCACTGCTTAATTTTTTTTCAATAATACCTGTTTGTTGTGGGCAGAGTCAGACAAATGATGTAAAATAAACATTCTGTGAGAATTGGATCAAATGCTTAAATGAATTCCCTTCACGTTCTGAACCTCAAATACTTGCAACAATTTGAAGATATCACAAGCTGGCTGTGGGTAATATGTGAGCAGTAAAAGCGACAACATTCTTTGAATAAATTATTCCCTTTGAATCCTGTCTCTGTCACTCACCTGCTGAAAGTAAGTTAACAAATAAATAATTATAATGAATTATACATCTAGCTTTAGTTGTGAGAAAGCGACAAAGTTCTGGATTCAGAATTCATGCCTTGGCTGGTAAGCAAATGTAAATCATCCAAGGAAGGATATATGGTATGTAGGTGGCTTGTGTGGGCTTTGAAGAACCTTAAAATTCATCTATGCAAAATGAGCTTCTCACTCATTGACTGCAACATACTTTCCTAGAAAGGGCACCCAGGAAAGTTTTTATCCTTTCTACTAAATAGTTGGATCTCTTGCTGAACCAAGATCTGGTGCTTTCTGGGACTTACGGTACCCTGAGGATCACAAACCTTTTTGAAAATTGTCTGGTTTTCATTTTTCATTCGTCACCGCTGCCGTTTGCCTTTAGAAGCCCAAATACCAAAATGTCAGATCCCCACATCAAAAGAATTCCTAAACCTTATGAAAACTGAAACATGCTTGTGATTAAGCTAGTATCTAAGATCTTGCCAGTGGAGTAGAGAGACTCTACAGAGCATGTGCGTTTGCCGAGTAGTGCAAACCTTGGGGCATCTGAGGTCATTGGGGTTTTTTGCACTTTTTATCAGAAAGCTTTTGGCCATATTCAATTACAAAGCAGTTATTTGTTCACATTTTCTTCCTTGTTTTTGCTGAAATGACAAGTTTAATTAAAATGATCAAAAATGACAACAAAATCCATAGCCTGTGAAATTACATGAAAATGATTGCCAAACTGCGAAATTCACCCCAGTCGGGTGAAAGTTAAACCCTTTGGAAAATTCCCGGAATGTTGCAGTTCTTGCGTGAAAATTTCACAAGACCAAACAATACTTTATGCGTCCAGCTCTTTAAATTAGCAGAAGTTCATTGAACTCCCTCATCTTGGGCCCCAATCCAGCAAAGCACTTAAGCACATGTTTAACTTGAAGTACACAGGAAGTCCCATTGACTTCAGTTGGACTACTTGCCTGTTAAAAGTTCAGTATGTGCTTAGGTGCTTCGCTGGATCAGGGCCCTGACAAAGAGAGTGGGTTTTTATTCCAGTCCATGTGATGTATGTTTCAGGTGAAATCCACGAATATGCCCTTTTACAACCTGACGTGATGTAAGGTTAAATTGTAAAGACATTCAACGTGCATTTCTCTTTGGGAAAGCTGCCAGCTGTGGTTATCAGAATAATGAGCTCAAGTTTTAGCACCGCTGTGGAAGCCATTACTTCATCTTCAAATTTTATTTTTCCTTCCTGAAGACTCAATTCCTGTGTTTATCCACAGAACACGTACAGCACAAGTAGTGGCAATGGAAGCTTCCCCAAAGGGGAAGTCTTCAAGGGGTTGGAGTATTTAAACTTGTTGCATAGAGGAAATCTTGACCCCACTGGGAACTTTGCTATTAAGATGGGTCAGGATTTCACTGCATGTCTCTATTACCTTCTGTGAGGAAGTCAACTGAGTCATCAATTGCGATGGTGATTTTTGTGATGTGGATACCTGGCCACTTAGGACCTGGACTGAGAGCCACCAAAATAATTTCCTATAGGCCACCAATGGGGACAGCTTTTGGGCACCTTAGTAGAAATGGTGACCAGTGACCTTGCACTGAAAGACTCTAAATCCCATTACCTATTCCTCAGGCCATCCATTTTCCTCGGTAAGGTAGAATTTGAACGCACACATTCTGCAATGCCTGCTGAGCTGTAATTAGCAGCTGTAGAATAATGTGCCGTAAACACAAATATAACTTTTCCAACAGTGTTTTATTTTGTGCCAAGCTGAGGGACTGGTGCCCTGGGCAGATTTGCAGCACTGCTGAACCAGATCAGAGCTACTTCAGACTCCTTTTGCCTCTGTTGCTTGCATATGTTGGAAACTAATTATTAGTAATTAGCAGAGATGGATGTGGATACGAGAAGTAGAGAAGTGATTAAGCCACTGGGCTAGGACTCAGGAATTCTGAGTTCAATTTCAAGCTCATTCCAGACTCTGCCTCTTTGTGCCTCAGTTTCCAAATTGGAAAATGGGATGTCTCCCACCTTTGGTCCATCTTGTTTATTTATGCCGTAAGCTCTTGGGGGAAGGAGCTATGGGTCTGTATAGTCCTGTGCACAATGACATCCTTATCTTGGTTGGGATGTAAGAAATAAAAAGAAGCAAACTAAGATTTTGTTCAATATTCAGCTAGAAGATGAAATATTTTTTGATTTTCAAAAGAGTTCTTTTATAAACTTTGCATAAGTCTGAAATAAGCATCTGAATTTTGGCTATAACTAAAGGGCTAATTATCTTTGAGTCTATTGCACACCAGGGGTGGAGTTCTGGCCCCAATGAAGTCAATGGCAAAGCTCCCAGTAACTTCAGCGAGGCCAGGATTTCATCCCATCTGACTGTTTTCCTTCTATCAATTGTAAGTATTTATATGCCCCCCGTCTTCCTAGTACTCGAGCATGGCACAATCTTTAATGTAATTACCCACACCACACACTTATGAGGTCGACATTGTTATCCTCATTATACAGATGCGGAATTGAGGCACACAGAGACAAAGCACCAGATTTCTAAAGGTATTTAGGCATCTAACTCCCCTGGTTTACCCAAGGTCACACACTACATCTGTAGTGGAGCTAGGAATTGAACCCTACTCGCCCAAATCCCAGTGTAGCATTCTCACTTCTGGAGCACCCTTCAGTCTATAGCATTCTTGTAAATAAGGTCCTAGCTTTCAGGGAACACGTGCTTTTCCATGCGGGGTAGAAAAGCAGTGAGAGCGTTTTTGAGGAAGGACTCCTCCAGGTTTGTAAGCTGATTCAACTGCTGTTTTTATCTCTCGCTCTTTAGAATATCCGTTCCTGTGCTGAATAAGAGTTGTATTTTCTTAAGGTTAGCCATGAGTGAGCTTTGTGAATCTGCAGAATGCAATGGGTCATGTTTGATTTTCAGAATTAATAAAGTGGTTATGGTCAGAAACGTGACTGCAAAGACGGCACTGTTTGTATCATACCTATCAGCCCATATCAGCTCCCAGTGTGTCTTCTGAGTCATATCTGCTCAGTTTACTGAGAAAAACAATTTTCTCCTTCTGTCAGCAGTCTTGCAGAGCTGTGGGTATGTGAGCCATATCTTACCTTGAGCATTAAGATTGGCAACTGTATTCTGACGACAGAATCTTGGGTGCTGTACTGTGCCAAGTAAAAGAGAACAGAATGCAGCCAGATTTTTCTGAAGGCCGGAGTGAGCAGAAGAACCAGCAGTCCAAAAATGTGATTCCATCTTGTACATAGAGCAATTTCAGCGTGGAAGTTTATTGATGGAGTAAATGTCAAGTGATTTGATTCTGATCTCATGGACACTAGTGTAAATTCATTGACTTCAGTAGAGTTACTCCTGATTTGCACTGATATAAAGAGAGATCAGAATTGGGCTTTGGATCTGATTTTCTTTTATGATTAATTTCATGACCATTAAACCTCCACTTTTAGGCCGTCAGAACTAAGAGCTTCAGACTAAAGCAGTAATTCTGGGAAAGAATTATTAATACTTAACATAAGGAAGCACCTGTTATAATTATGAGTCTAGTATAGTTTGATAATTTCTGTGGCAGATTTAAGGAAACAAGCAAGCACTAAAGAATCATGTCATTAATTCTACTTTTAATCCTCAATGTGTAAGAGCCTAATGGAAGCAGTTCCCATAAACCCACAGAACTAAAATCTCTTGGCAAATCCAAGAGATTTGTTGCTTGTTACCTGGGAGTCATTGATAATGTTATTAAATATGTGTGGTCATGAAAAACAAAAAGAAAAAAAACTGGATTAGGGTTATTCCAATACATTTGCATCTTGAAACAGGTAAATTAGACCAAGACTTCCAAACCCCAATGCCTAAAATTAGGCTCCTAAATCCATAGTCAGGCACCTAAATAAGTGAACTGTTTTTTGAAAATGCTAAGTACCCAGCAGTTCCCACTGTCTTCAGTGGAGTTACTTCTGACTTACACTGGAAGATCTGAAATATACCCTATATCTTTTTCCCAAGAGCAGTGTAAATAGATGAAAATTCTGGTTTAATAGAACATGGTATGTTCTTCAGGCTTGATATCTTTTTCTCCCAATTTTCCTTAACAGTGCATCTGCACTGGTTCTCATGGATCTTTGCCAGAAGTATTTTGCAAACAATTCCTTAAGATCATTCAATTTGGGTTTTGCTTGTGTCTCACTAAAACTAATGAAAGTATATTTATAATAAATGTCGTCTTATCCAGAGATCCCAGTGCAAACCATTACCCAATTTTACATAGGTCTCAGGGAAGGGACACACCTAAACCTTTTCTATAAAATTGGGGAAACATGAAATAACCTGCAAACCAGAAATGTTTAGTAAAATGTTTTCATTTCTGTATTTTGGAGCGAAACTGCCATGTAATGCAATTGATATGAAGTGCCGATCAATCAAATAGCCCATGAAAGAGTATACTAATGCAGCGGATGTGTACAATTTTCAAAAATGCTGAAGTGATTTAAGAGTCAAAGCACCATTTTTAAAAGTGACTTAGGAGCCTGAGTATAATTGAAAGTCAATGAGAGGCTCCTAAATCATGTAGGTGTTTTGGAAAATTGTATCTGAAATCTAAAATTTGCATGAGCTCAGCTATTCCCAGGGAGTTTTTTTTGATAAAACAGAGTTTGATTAACTTGAAGGGCATAGTATGGGGGTTGTAATGGCTATACCCTCACTAGTGCAAAGGACTCCGCATGCATGGATCCCTTATGCAGAATCCCATTGACATTAATGCCAGATTGGGATCTATGTTACTCTTTATTATTGAATTTCCCTGAACATAGGTGTCTTTCTGTCTCGCTTTCCCACTGTGCTCCCCAGGAGACGGTCGCTTGGTTCTTCACCCTCGGCTCATTCAGTCATTCATTATGCATGACTGTAGCCTTTTCTACAATGACTGCAATTATTTTTGTCGACATCCTTGTGATGCTGCTTTTGCCATTTTCACAGTGACGTGAATTGAGCAGCCTGTTTTGCTCTGGAGTGCTGATGACACTTAACGATAAACACTTTAGTCACCGCACTAATCGGAGATGACTGTGGAGATGATATCGATAGGTAAGGGAGGTGGGGTGCAGGAACAGGAGTAGTCTCTAAAGGTTGTTTTCCAGAGGGTGACAGCACTTCACAGTATCATGTAGGGAAGGATATGCTAGCAAGGTGAATGCATCATTTATGTCACTGGAAAAGAAAGAAACACTGGACGCTTCAAAGGAAACTACACTAAGGAGAGTTTGTGACTGACGCAGCGTTAGAAGGGAAACTAAGAGCCCACATTTCAGTAATGACACTCTAGTTTTGCGTGTGCATGTGTAGGCAGCTGAGAGTGCGGTGCAGGAGGGGGGAGGAATGAACTCAGGTGCTCTATCATATTCGTGGTTTTATTTCAATCTTTCATTTCAGCTTTCGATGCTTTGCATAGTGCTGTCATGTTATGTTCTCTGCTGCTCAGTTGCTGGGCAGCAGGGATGCACTGTAGTCCTGTGGACTGAGCATGAGGCTCAGAGCCAGGGACTCTGGGAGTTGTCTCACATTCTGGGCACCGTAGAGTAGGATCCCCTGACTTCTAATTCTGTCCGTTACCTACTCTGTGTGCGATCTTGGGCAAGTCACCAAAATTCTCTTTTAGTTATTTAAACTAATACATGGCACTTGTCTTAATTCTAAATGCACTACATGGATCCTCCAATCCACGGGGGAACAAGTAAGTGCCAGAGAGGTGACGCTAGTCACCGGGGAGGGAATCTCCTGGCATGGGAGGAGGATTACTCCCCCCCCCACGCACACACGCACGCACGCACTGGGCTTGGGAACTGGCCCCTAGGGTTTGTCTAGATTAGGGGAATTTGCAGTGGCGTAAGAGCAAGCCCCTTTTGGCATTGATGCAGCACAGCTGTATTGGAAGCATGCAAATTTCCCTGTGCATTACATATTCTCAGACTAAACAGAGCCCTAAATTATCAAGCCATGGTTGATAGTTTATTGCCCTCTAGCGCTACCTAGTGGGATTGGATTCAGGAACTATTTTTTGAACAATTATTTTGATTCACATGTGTCCAGAAAAACTTTGTTCTCTGAAGAACCCCCTCCCGCCCCCCCCACACACTCTGATGAAAGCCCTTAATATTGTAGGCCCTGGTGGAGTCTCACACAGATGGGTATTTATGTTTTGACACCATCTAGCTGTGACGGATCCCGTCACAGTATTTGCAGTCACCTTTGCAGTTCCCAGGGTACAGAATGAACTCTCTCCCTTGACATCTGTCTGCAGATAAAATTATTTTTTTTCTCATTAAGTTCTTCTCTATTTTTGGTGTGACTCCTGTGAGAACTGTAGAATGTTTACTCCCATCTTTTAAGGAGAAATGATTTTTCAGCCAGCCTAGTACATCTTGAAGTCACGATGGGCCCCGGGCTCAATAAACTGCAATCCTGAAATTGCCCATCACATGGCTGAGACACAACTTTTATTATAAAGACTTCATAGAGGAGTTTCCCCAATTAGTTCTGACTAGTCTAAACAGCAGTCACGGGGGAGAGAGAATTTCAACACGATACTGAATGTTGCTGAGGAACATAAACTTTGCTTGCTGATTTGCTCCATTTACTATACATAAGTGCTTTTATCATTAGCCTCAGCGTGCCAATTCCCATTTTACCATTCAATGCTCTATATGTATTGTCATTCCAGCATGTTCCAGGAACACCTATTATCTGGGTTTTCTTCCCCTTCCTTCCCAGCCTGTGAGAGAAATGGCTTCATACGTTTTATTGAGGTATTTTTTTATGTTTTTGTGTGTGTGATCAGGAAGTCTTTGTTTTGTGTCTGTGTGAGCTTTGAATTCCGGGCCCGCTCCAATGCTCTTTGCGATTAATGGGTGCGTTTCCATTTATTTCAGTGGACATTGGGTCAGACTCTGAGGCCATGTCTACACTACAAAGATAAGTCAATTTTATATAAGTCGACATCGAGCCTCCGATTTAAGCAAGTTGATCTTGCATGTCCCCACTATGCTTATTGTGTCAGCAGAGTGGATCCTCACAAGCAGGGCTTGCATTGATGCACGGAGCGCTGCACTGTGGATAGCTATCCCACAGTGCATGTATCTGAGTGGAATTTTGGGTTGGGCTTGCAATGCCTTATGGGACCTGCACGGGTGGTTATGGGAACATGGCGTTAGCCGCCCATGATGCACTTACCTCCCTCCCTGAAAACAATGGCAAACAAATCAAGCCTTTTTTGCACCTTTTTTCATAAGCCGGGTTACCCGCGCAGATGCCATAACACGGTAAGCATGGACCCCACTCAGCTGTACACTGTTGTGAACATTACAAACACCTCACGCCTTATCCTGCGGTATTCACACAGCCGATACAGGAGCCGCCGTGCGGAACCATGTGATGCCACGCAAGCAGCCCTGCTGGAAGACAGAGAGCGGAGAAATTCACAGTTGCTGGTGACAGTCATGCATCACCTTGACACAGTTGAGTGCCGCTTCTGGGGCCCGGAAACAAGCACTGACTGGTGGGACCGCATCGTTATGCAGCTATGGGATGATGAGCAGTGGCTGCAGAACTTTCAAATGCATAAAGCCACTTTCCAGGAACTGTGTGAAGAGCTTTCCCCAGCCCTAGAGCACAGCAATACTAAAACGAGAGCTGCTCTGACAGTGGAGAAGCGAGTGGCGATAGCTCTGTGGAAGCTTGCAATGCCGGACTGCTACCAGTCAGTGGGGAATCAATTTGGAGTGGGTAAATCTGCCATGGGATCTGTTGTGAGTTTGCAGGGCAATCAACAGACTTCTGCTAAGAAGGGTAGTGACTCTGAGCAACATGCAGGACATAATGGATGGTTTTGCCATAAGGGGGTTCCCTAACTGCAGTGGGGCTATAGACAGAATGCATATACCTATCTTGGCACCAGACCACCTTGCCAAAGAGTACATAAACTGAAAGGGATACTTTTCAAGAGTGTTGCAAGAGCTGGTGGATCACAGGGGCCGTTTCACTGACATCAATGTGGGATGTTCAGGAAAGGTGCATGACGTGTGCATCTTTAGGAACTCTGATCTGTTTAGAAATCTGCAAGCAGGGGCTTTCTTTCCAGACTACAAACTAACTATTGGTGATGTTGAAATGCCAATCATGGTCCTGGGAGACCCAGCCTACCCCTTGCTCCCATGCTCATGAAGCCGTACACAGGCAGCCTGGACAGCAGTAAGGACAGGTTCAACCATAGGCTAAGCAAGTGTGGAATGGTGATAGAATGTGCCTTTGGACATTTAAAAGGTCACTGGTGTTGTTTGCTTACTAGGATAGACCTCAGTGAAAGCAAAATCCCCATTGTTATTGCTGCCTGCTGAATGCTCCATAATATCTGTGAAACAAAGGGAGAAAAGTTTCTAGTGGGGTGGGGAAAGTGATCAGGAACAGTCAGCATGGATTCACCAAGGGCAAGTCAAGCCTGATTAACCTAATTGCTTTCTATGATGAGATAACTGGCTCTGTGGATGAGGGGAAAGCAGTGGATGTGTTATTCCTTGACTTTAGCAAAGCTTTTGATAAGGTCTCCCTTGACAGTATTCTTGCCAGCAAGTTAAAGAAGTATGGGCTGGATGAATGGACTATAAGGTGGATAGAAAGCTGGCTAGATCATCGGGCTCAATGGGTAGTGATCACTGGCTCCATGTCTAGTTGGCAGCCAGTATCAAGCAGAGTGCCCCAAGGGTCGGTCTTGGGGCCGGTTTTGTTCAATATCTTCATTAATGATCTGGAGGATGGCATGGATTGCACCCTCAGCAAGTTTGCAGATGACACTAAACTGGGAGGAGTGGTAGATACGCTGGAGGGTAGGGATAGGATACAGAGGGACCTAGACAAATTAGAGGATTGGGCCAAAAGAAATCTGCTGAGGTTCAACAAGGACAAGTGCTGAGTCCTGCACTTAGGACGGAAGAATCCCATGCACTGCTACAGGCTGGGGACCGAGTGGCTAGGCAGCTGTTCTGCAGAAAAGAACCTAGGGGTTACATTGGACGAGAAGCTGGATATGAGCCAACAGTGTGCCCTTGTTGCCAAGAAGGCTAATGGCATTTTGGGCTGTATAAGTAGGAGAATTGCCAGCAGATCGAGGGACGTGATCATTACCCTCTATTCAGCATTGGTGAGGCCTCATCTGGAGTACTATGTCCAGTTTTGGGCCCCACACTACAAGAAGGGGGTGGAAAAATTAGAAAGAGTCCAGCAGAGGGCAACAAAAATGATTAAGGGGCTGGAGCACATGACTTATGAGGAGAGGCTGAGGGAACTGGGATTATTTAGTCTGCAGAAGAGAAGAATGAGGGGGGATTTGATAGCTGCTTTCAACTACCTGAAAGGGGGTTCCAAAGAGGATGGATCTAAACTGTTCTCAGTGGTGGCAGATGACAGAACAAGGAGCAATGGTCTCTAGTTGCAGTGGGGGAGGTTTAGGTTGGATATTAGGAAAAACGTTTTCACTAGGAGGGTGGTGAAGCACCGGAATGGGTTACCTAGGGAAGTGGTGGAATCCCCTTCCTTAGAGGTTTTTAAGGTCAGGCTTGACAAAGCCCAGGCTGGGATGATTTAGTTGGGGATTGGTCCTGCTTTGAGCAGGGGTTTGGACTAGATGACCTTCTGAGGTCCCTTCCAACCCAGATATTCTACGAATTCTATGAATACAAAGCAGAAGGATAGCACTGACAGTGCATATATTGTTTCTGGTGCAAGGTTAATGCTTTTTATAAAAAAAACAAAAACACCCCCCCCCCCCACTGCACTTCCCTGCAAGCCACAACGGTTTGCTGCTCCAGCCAGTGTGGGTAAGGCCACGCGACATGGGCAAGAGGTCTTGTGGTGCTGCTTTTGTGAAGACATCCTTGAGATCACTGGTTGGAACTTGAGAAAAGACCCCTTTCCTCTGCAACCTGGATGATGCTTGAGGATAGGCACCATGGTAAAGCCCCCCAAATAGTTTGATTTTTACAAAAGCAGCATGGGATTGGCAGGGGGTGGGGGGAGAGGGAAGAGGGAGACAAACAGGAAGCCATCCCCCCCCCTTTAAAAAAAAAAAAAAGCTGTTTGCAATGCTCAGTGATCCCTTCCAACCACAACCACGGCACGTTTGGAAAATCTTGGTTGTGTGTCCCAGATTTCACCAAACAGGGGCGGATTACTTGTTGAATTGTTTGCAGTTTAAGGGCTAGCATTGAAAACTCCCCCCGTTTCCCCTAGGTGACCATATGCGATATCACTCTCCTGAGGGTAACAGAGGTGGAAAGGGAGCAGATGCTGCAAGCGTCTGGGTACAAACCTGGTCTTTATGCTGCAATGCTGTGTGCTGCAATGATGCCAGACGAGTTAATACCAGAGTGGTGTGGGAAAGTGTCCTCCTGTGGTAGATGAAATAAAGCCCCCTTCCCAGAAACCTTCTGCAAAGGATTGCAGAGTAACTCCATGAAAGCTTCCTAGAGATCTCCATGGAGGATTTCCGGGCCATCCCCGTGCACATAAATAGTCTTTTTCGGAGAGCACCCTCTGCATAGCTGGAGTGGCCACCGATACCCACTGCACCTACCTTTTTGTTCAGATTAAACATTAAAAATAATAGCATGTAACCCCTACGGTTTGACTGGAAATGTGTACTCACCAGAGGTGCCTTCCCCAGCATCACGCTGCACCAGCAATTGGTCCTGTGAAGGGATGGGCTCCCGGGTAAAAAACAGTTCTTGGCTGTTGGGGAGAATGGATCCTCCGCTTGCCTGCCTCACATTCTCCTCCTCCTCCTCCCTCTTTTCCTCATCAACAATGTCCTCCTTGTTGTTGCTCGAGGTCACTCAGGGCTCCTGGGAGGTATCCACAGAGCGTTTTGGGGTAGTGGTGGGGTTGCTGCCGAGAATCACATGCAGCTCCTCATAAAAGTGGTGGTGGAATCTCCTTCCTTGGAGGTTTTTAAGGCCCGGCTTGACAAAGCCCTGGCTGGGATGATTTAGTTGGGAATTGGTCCTGCTTTGAGCAGGGGGTTGGACTAGATGACCTCCTGAGGTCCCTTCAAACCCTGATATTCTATGATTCTATGTCTGTGGGGCAGAACCAGAACAACTGTTCGCTTCCCTTGTCTTCTGGTACGCTTGCCGAAGATCCTTTATTTTCCCGCGGCGTTACTGCATGTCCCTGATGTAGCCCTTCTCCCCTATGGCCTGTGTGATTTTGGCATAAATGTCAGCATTTCTTCTGCTGGATCGGAGCTCTGCCTGCACAAACTCCCCACATAGCAATAAGATCCAGTACCTCCTGTGTACTCCATGCTAGAGCGCGTTTGCGGCCTTGAGTCTCCATGATCAGCTGTGCTGGCGAACTCTCCACGCTGATCAAACAGGAAATGAAAATTCAAAAGTTCCCGGGGCTTTAACAGGGGAGCAGCTGTTTCCTGTGTACCTGGCTTACGTGCAGGGGAGTTGAAAGTGCTCTCCAGAGCAGTCACAGTGGAGCACTGTGGGACACCTCCTGGAGGCCAATGCATTTGAGCTACACAACGCAGTGTCTACACTATCCCCATGTCGACCTGTGGATGTCGAGTCAAGCGCAACGCCTCTCATGAAGGTGGAGTACAAAAGTTGACGGTACAGGCCACTTAGGTCAGTGGAAGGGACTCGGTAGTGTAGACACATTATTAAATCGACCTAATGTGGCTTATGTTGACCTAACTTTGTAGTGTAGACCAGGCCTTAGTTCTGAAAGTGATGAACATTCCTATCTCTTGCCGAAGAGACTTCCATAGTCAAGGTCCAACACCTGAGAAAGTTCTGTCTCCTGCACTCACCAGCCCTCCCAGCTTGAGTGTTTCATTGTTCCAGCAGAATATAGCTGTCATGGGAGGTCACAGCTGTGGAGGAAAGGACATATCTCAGGTAACCAGGGCTTTGAATATCAGGAATGTACCCTAGAAATGGACTCTGCACTCACTGGGGATTGGGGAACCAATGCCGAGAGTAGAGAACAGGAGTTGAGGGCTGCATTCGTAGCAACCTGTGTTGCTAAGCAGATGGGTAGTCTTTTTTTTCAACATTTTTGAAAAAAAATGGCTTTCTAAATTATATTTTAAAAAACAATTTTTTCATCAAACTACAACTATTTTTATTTTGAATTTTTTTGTTTATATGCAATTACATTTTTGATTTTTAGTCCCCTTTTCCCTTCCCTCCATTTTCCCACCCAAAAGAAAGCCTGAACAATTTTAATTTGCTTCAAATTAAATTGAAATTATTTTTTGTTTAATTTTTGATTTTTCATCAAAATTAAATGTCCAGGAAAAACCTCATTCTAAAATTTTCACAGAAAATACTCAGCATCTTAGGACCAGCCCTTGCTGCTGCATTTTCTGCCAGCTGTACATTTTTCAGGCAGGCAGGCTTGATTTCTCGATCTGAGGAGAATAACCAAGCCCTCGATGTAACCAATGCATAGCTCACCAAGGCAAGGTGTATCTCTGATAGGTTAGGGAGCAATTATCCAGCCAGCTGCAGATGAAAGTGGATGATTTTTGCTGTCATGGTTATTGGGACATCCATTGAGGAGTTTATTAAATGCGGAATAGCAGAGCTGAGTGAAAAATGAAAACCTATTCCTCACAAAAATGTTGACATTTTGAAGTATTTTCCATTACAAAGTGTTTGAAATGGACTCGTTTTCCAGTTGTTTGACGTTGTTTTGAAAGTGTTTATATATTCTATATAATGTAATTGAAAATTTTGTACAAAAATTTAATTGGCCCAAAACCTTCAGTAAAGGAAAAATGTTCATAACCATTTTTAGAACACTTTCAATAACATTTTATATTAAACTGTTGGAAGAAAGCCATGACATTTTTTTTTTGCCAAACATTAAACTCTGGAAAATATTTTGATACATTTTTTTGTTTTTGATTGAAAAAAAAAAGTTGCTTTTGAAAAATTGCAGCCATCTCTACTCTGGTGAGACCCCATGGGATGAGCCTGGCTCAGTTATCTTTGCTTGTACGTTTCTTACATTTGTATCTGATTTATCCACTCTTAATGAAATATTAGCAATCTTTTTGTGTGTCTGTCTGTATTTAAGGTACTTTTTTGGCCCTGATCACCTCACCATAGTATCTGAGCACCATACAGTCTTGTAATGTATTTATGCTGATAACATGTGTGCTGTTGCAGTCTATATGATTTTATAAAAATATGCTAATGAGTGAATATAATGTAACTGGAATATGTTTCATGCAAAAGATATCTTGTAAGGTATCATTACAAAGCTTATAATCTACTGAGTGTGTTCATCCTATTTCTATAAATGTATCACTCTTGTATCTAAAACTAGAAATAAGAAATATAACTCTGAGGGTCTATTGTAATTATGCAAAGTGTGGGCAATTAATGGTGGTATGGAATCTTGATGGCTCCCATCAACCAGGACAATTGACTGTGGATGGCTCTGTTTACAAGCAAGCCTTCCTGTGAGTCAGGCTGGGAGGAATGAAGGCTTGGGGTCTTACAGTGACATGTGATCATGTCACCTGAACTGGAATCCATCTTTAACTTGGTGCTTTTCCAGTGAGGAGGGTGGGGACCCAGAAGGACAAAGGATTCCCGCCTTTTGCAAAAGATATATAAGTGGGTGGAACAGAACAAAGAGAGAGCCAACATGAAGAATCCCCTCACTACCACCTGAGCTGGAACAAGAGCTGTACCATGGGAAAGAATTGTGCCCAGGCCTGGAAGGTGTCCAGTCTGAGGAAAAAACTTACTGAAGCACCTCTAAGGGTGAGATTATCTGTATTCAGTTTGATTAGACATAGATTTGCGTGTTTTATTTTATTTTGCTTGGTGACTTACTTTGTTCTGTCTGTTACTACCACTTAAATCCTACTTTCTGTATTTAATAAAATCATTTTTTACTTCTTAATTAACTCAGAGTATGTATTAATACCTGGGTGGGCAAACAGCTGTGCATATCTCTCTATCAGTGTTATGGAGGGCGAACAATTTATGAGTTTACCCTGTATAAGCTTTATACAGGGTAAAACGGATCTATTTGGGTTTAGACCCCATTGGGAGTTGGGCATCTGAGTGTTAAAGACAAGATCACTTCTGTGAGTTGTTTTCAGACAAGCCTACAGCTGTTAGGGGACGTGGTTCAGACCTGGGTCTGGGTTTGCAGCAGGCTAGCAAGTTTGGCTCAAACCAGGCAGGGCACTGAAGTCCTAAGCTGCCAGGGCAGGAAAGCAGGGGCAGAGGTAGTCTTGGCACATCAGTTGGCAGCTCCCAAGGGGGGTTCTGTGATCTAACCCGTCACAACATGTCTGTGAGATAAGATATTTTAAAAATAGGGAACTAAGGCAGAGAGAGACTAAGTGACTTGCCCAAGGTCACAAAGGAAGTCTATAGTGGAGCAGGGAATTGGATCCTGATCGCCAGTGTCCCAGGTTAGTGCTCTAATCACTGGACTATCCTTCCTCTGCTTGCCTGGCCAGTGTTTAGTGGACCCACTAATGCTTTTCTTTTATTAGCACTGAGCCTAATTGCTTTTTGAATAGTCAATTCAGCTTTAAAATTTCCCTTCTTTTCATCTGCAATTTACATAATTCTTGAGTAACACTTTCCCTCTTTATTTCCTTACTGGGATTTGGGAGTGGTTTGGGAAAGCCGGGGGGGCGCATGGGGAAACTGATTTGGTCAAGTGCACCTAGCAAGTGCCCGTTCCCTTCCTCCGAGTGGAACAGATGTTTCCATTGCATTTGCCAGGCAGCAGCCGGGAACCCAGGGAGGAGTGCACTGTGCAACAATGCTGCAGGCTACAGGGAAGCTTTCCAGCACCTCGGTAAGGGGAAACCACAACCTGCTTCAGATTTATTTCCGCTTCTAGTTGTACTAACTGTTTTTCCTTATCATGCAGAATAACAGGGATGGTGAGAGGCATTGATTCTATGGATCGGTGGGGATCTCAGCTGCAACTCCTATTCCACATTTCCATCAACATGGTCTTGAGCAGCACTTGGTAGAAGAGTAAGCTAGACTTGTGCCAGGCACTTGGAGGAAGACTTGGGTGCCTGACATCACAATGGGTGTAAGTCAGCCTTGTATGTTTGTCAAAAGAATTTACCAGCCTGGGCACAAAATCTACTTGTATAATCCTACCATGTGGATGAAAATACTGAAGAGCTATAACTTGCTCATCAAAAAAAAATTACTCACCCAGGTCCTGTGCCATACCGGAGGTCAGGCTAGATGATCACAATGGCCCCTTCTGGCCTTGGAATCTATGGGTACGTCTATACTTACCTCCGGGTCCGGCGGTAAGCAATCGATCTTCTGGGATCGATTTATCGCATCTTGTCTAGACGCGATAAATGGATCCCGGAAGTGCTCGCCGTCGACGCTGGTACTCCTGCTCTGTGAGAGGAGTACGCGGAGTCGATGGGGGAGCCTGCCTGCCGCGTCTGGACATGCGGTAAGTTCGAACTAAGGTACTTCGACTTCAGCTACGTTATTAACGTAGCTGAAGTTGCGTATCTTAGTTCGAAGTGGGGGGTTAGTGTGGACCAGGCCTATGAATCTATAAACTGAGCCCCAGCCCAAGCTGCAATACCAAATAGCTGTCGATACAGGTGTGTGTAGAGCGCTAGCCTGAGTCTGTCGACCCGGGCTGGGAGGTTCGCTCTTGCAGGCTGCAAGATGCTATGTAGACCTACCTTTAGAGGAGGCTGGGCATGTCTATGGCTAGTGAAAGAGAATTGTCCATTTCCAGTGGTCCTAGTCGTAACAGTCATCATTCTCGATCATGGATTCCTTGCTTGATTCAGCTCCATGGCACTTGCTGCCTCCCCAAATCCCGCACTGTCATTACTGAGACCTTTATTATCTTCCACGTAAGGCAGAAGGAAACAGTCTCAAGTTAGGCAGGTCCCAAACCATTTAGGACTTTATAGGAGGAACCAAATCCTTAATCACCCCCTGGAAATTAGTAATCAGTGGATTAGATATTGTCCTGCCTTGTACAGTGTGTTATTTCTGCTTTAATTGCATGACATCTCCCAAGTGAAAGGTCTTCTTCTGAGATGTTTAAAGCTCTGAGTCCTGTAGATTACAGGATAGGGATGAATCGTGCACTGACCCTTAGGGGAACAGCCTGGGTGAGCTAACTGGCTTGTCTGCTTCTAGCTCCTTTGATTGTGTGAATTTCTGCTCCTTCAAAGACATTTGATCTGTACTGACTGCCCAGCAAACCCTACGTGAGCCACTGTGTTTCCACATCATGGAATGTTCAATCAGATGATCAAATGCATATTTCCAGGTCTATAACTGTCCTGCGCTTCCTGCATCATGTCTCTCTACTCCTGCATCATGGACCTAAGCCAAATATTCAAATGGCTTACAAGAAATTGATGAACAATTAGATTTCCATAGCAGTTAATAAATCGCCTGATGTAAGGCCACACTCAGAACTGCTTACTCAGCTTTCACTCAGTCAAAACTCTTGCTAAATTTAAGGATTGAGTCAAACTTGAGTAAGGAGCTCAAGGTTTGGTTCCCAATGAATACAATGAAACCTGTATTTAGGCTCAATTCCCACAGGACAGCACTCTCTAAAATACAAATAGGGCCCTACCAATTCACGGCGGTGAATAACACGTCACAGACCATGAAATCTGATCTCCCCCATGAAATCTGGTCTTTTTTGTACTTTTATCCTATACTATACAGATTTCACAGAGGAGACCAGCGTTTCTCAAACTGGGGGTCCTGACCCAAAAGGGGTTTGTGGCGGGGCGTTGCAAGGTTATTCTAGGGGGGTCAGGTTATTGCCACCCTTACTTCTGCGCTGCTGTCTTCAGAGCTGAGTGGCGAGAGAACGGTGGCTGCTGGCCAGGAGCCCAGCTCTGAAGGCAGTAGCACAGAAGTAAGGGTGGCAATACCATACCATGCCACTCTTACTTCTGCACTGCTGCTGGCAGTGGCGCTGCCTTCAGAGCTGGGCTCCCAGCCAGCAGCCACTGTTCTCTGGCCTCCCAGCTCTGATGGCAGCGCCGCCACCAGCAGCAGTACAGAAGTAAGGGTGACAATACCGAGATCCCCTGTTACAATAACCTTGTGACCACCCCACAGCTCCCTTTGGGATCAGGACCCCTACAATTATAATATCATAAAATTTCAGATTTAAATAACTGAAATCATGAAAATTATGATTTTTAAAACCCTATGACCATGAAATTGACCAAAATGGACTGTGAATTTGGTAGGGCCCTAAATATAAAGATCATTCTCTCCTAAAGACAGCCACTATTTGCCACTGGGTGGTTGTATAAGACAGATGTCACCATATTACTCTCTGCTTTTGGCAAAAATTGCATTGATGCTGCTGGGTTGGGAGCTTTTCTAAGAAGTGGGTGGATTTTCTCTTGGCTGATGTGACCAGAACTCTAACTCTGATTCTAGTGAAAAGATGACCCAGGAATAATTACACGTCTGTGGGTAACCTTTTGGGTTGTGCAGAGCATGCACCCAAAGGGCTGGCTTGCCTGAAAATAGGACCACTTATTCCGGTGCTTAAATGGGAACTGAGTTCTTCTGAAAATTCTGGCCTCACTGTAGATCTGGAAATTTCCCCTCTCTGGGTGAGAACGAAATGCAAATGGATCCTAGGGGTATGTCTATGCTGGAGCTGTCATTTCCAGCTTGAGTAGTCATACTTGTGCTGGCTCTGCGTGAGCTAGTGTACTAAAAATAGCAAGGTAGCCGTCCTTAGCACAATCCAATCCGAGACCCTACCTGGGGGACAGGTAGTCCCTCCCATCACCCGGGCAGTTGCAGCCACACTGCTATTTTTAGCACACTAGCTTGATCAGAACTAGTGCAGCTCTATGTACCCAGGCTGGAAATGACACCTCCATCTTCAGTGTAGACATCCTCTGAGTGAGGCAAGGAAGCTGCTGTCAGGCATCCCATTGTCTGTCCATTTGGCCTGCAAACCTGAGGGCAAGGGCTCCCTTATAGCAGTGAGAGAAGGCCCCCCTGTGCATCATATGACCACCGTGACTACACAGCCAAATGAACAGTTGCTGCGAGCAGCATGGCCAACTCTCATGATTCATGATTCTCATGAGTCACGCAATTTCAGCTGGAGCCAATCTCGCCATGACACCAGAAGCTCCAGCCTTCAGCAGTTCCAGCTCTGCTGTCTCCATCCCACACACAAACTCCTTGTCCCCTAAAGGAGTCCAGGGGCAGCCTTTTTTCAGAAAGCCCCTGGCAGCACTATTCCTCCAAGACAGGAGGAAGCCACAGGAAGGGGAAAGGGATGGGCGCTGTCAGCCCCCGGACTCCATCAGATCCCTTACGATCTGCAGGTTAATCGACGTAACACCTATGCAAAGCCCTGCCTCTCCCCCGCAAAGGACAAAGGAAACTCCAATACTTTCCACTCCCATGTGCAGGAATAACACCCGTGGGAGAGAAACTTGGCCCCTTTTATTAACCAATTAAGTCATAAAATTACAAAGGGAAATCAAGTAATGAGAAAAGTGGGAAGAATCCCAAAAGTTGATCCAGAGGTGTTTCCTCCCTACTCCTGCATAAAAATGATCAGCAGTCTCCAGGTGAGACAGCACATCAAGAAGCAAGCGAATACGTATTACAGAATAAGGTAAGGCACCAATATATTTGTCTATCTATGCAGCCATCTGTTGTACCTGTCTACAGTTCATATATTTATATTCACACCCTCTGCATAGGTATATATGTATATCCATGTGTATATATATACATATGCCTACATAGCTATGAGATTTTGTTCATAAATAAGCTAATTTTCAGTGGTATCAAAACAATAGTTAAGGTACCAGAACTATTTTTGCTTTCAGTTGCTCCTAATTTTCTGAGGGGAAAAAAAATTCTCTTTTGGATGCAAGTATCTATTCTTGGTCTCAGCACGACTATCCGTCTGGGGAAATTTTCTGGCAATTGCCTCCAATCCAGCTGCTTTTAAGTTCAAAACAGTTTGAAATATGTAATTAGGGCTACATGAATTTTTCCATGACAAATTTTATTTGAGAAGACACTTTTTTTCCCCATTCAAAATAAATTATGGATTTTTTCAATTTTTGGACTGAACAAATCAAAAGGAAAGTTTTTGTTTTGGTAAATTTCAAATAAAAATTTGTTTTATTTCAGTTTTGGTTTTCCTTCTCTCCTTTATGGGGCGGGAAAAGAAAGAAATGGGGGAAAACCAAAGAAAAGGGAGGAAACACAAACGAACAAATAAAACAAAACAAAAACCCAAGAACTGCAACAAAACAAAAATTTTCAACTTTGATTAAATGAAAGTAAATTGAAATGTTCATTTCATTTATTTCAAAGTATTTTTTAAAATTATAGGATTTTTTTCCCACAGAAATGGTCATTGCCTTTGAAAAGCCATTTCTCACTGAAAAAAAATTGTTAATTAAAAACTTTTAACCAGCTCTCTATATAACAGTGTGTATGTATGTGTGTATATAAAGCATGTGTGTGTGTATGTATGTATGTGTATATATATATATATATATATATATATATAGCTTTTATAAATATTCACATCTATGCTATATGTAATATACTATATATATTGCACATTGCAGTGGGGTGGTTACCCCACTCCTGCCCTGAAGGGCTTAAAACAGCCCTGGGGGAAAGTTGTGGCTGGGAGCTGCTAAACTGGGCTGATTGGGAAGTGGCTGCAGCTGGGCCACGCCCCAATCAGGCCACAGCTGGCCTGTATAAAAAAGGCTGTGAGCTAGGAGCCCAAACAGACTCCCTTTAGCTTCTGAGAGGGAGGGACCTGGTTGCAGAGTACCTGAGTGGAGCAGGGCTGGGGAAAGGCAGAGGAGCTGGGGAAGCTTCAGCCTGGAAAGCCCAGGCTGCAGCCTAGCAGAGGGCCCATGGGTCCTGGGGGTTGCAGAGGGCAGCCCAGGGGTAGGCAAAGGCAGCAGGTCCAAACCCAACCTGGCCTATGATGAGTGGCTGACACTGCAGTCTGCCCCAGGGCATGGGGGCTAGTTGGTGACTGGCAGTAGCCCATGACTGAGGCAAGGTAGGGATAGAGGGTTGGGGGGTTCCCTGGGGAAGGGAGACCCAAAGAGAAAGGGGTTACTGCCAAGGGGCATCCCCCCAGATAAAGGGGCACTGGGTCCTGGGAAGGATGCAGGGGCCAAGCGGTAGTGGGACACCCACCTGCAGAGGGCGCTCCAACAGCTGGAGAGCTAATTCCCTGAGATGACCAGCAGGAGGCACCGCAGGGGTGAGTTTGCACAACCCTTACATGTGTATATATATGCACTCATGTTGTATGATAAATATGTAACAGGAATCTATCTAATATACACTTGTATTTCCTTTCCTGTCCACCAAATATTTTTTTTTCATGTAGATACTGAAAAATGTGAAAACTGGAAGTGTCCACGTGAATATGCCTTCATGAGGCCTAATGGCTTGGCTAACTGTCTGTAGGAGAGTAGATTTTAAAATTAAAAACCACTCCTAAGCAAGCTCCTGTTCAGATATTATGCTGAAGGGGGATCAGGGATGCAATCCTGTCCCATAGATGCCAATGGGAGTTTTGCTGTTGACTTGGGGGGTGAGAGGGGCAGGAGTTCACCCTAATACAAAACCCTAAGAGTCGGAGAGTGTATTTTTTAAATTGTGTAGATGAAGGATAATGATGAAATATTTTTCTCCCCATTGATCAGCTATCCCAGCCAGTCAAAGTTTCTTATTCTGCAGCAATATGAAGATCTCCTGCCTTTCCCTCGGCCTCCTTTCTACAATGTGCTGGTTGTATTTGACACCAACAACTGGGAACAAAATCTTCCAATTTGGACCTTGCATGATTTCAATGAATGTTAATGAAATTAGAGCCAGCTTCACAGCGATCAAAGAAACCATTGTAAGTATTGCCCTGTGCGCTGTAGCTGTAGAAAGGCCTGGGCAGTTATGGTTTGACCAACCAATATCTCTTTAAAATCAGTTATCTGGGGACTGGGTGGCTCAGGAGATTGCAATATGGAGTTTTAGTAGTGACCCGGGGACCGATTCTTCCTTGCTCCACACCTTGTGCAGTCATTTACATCACCACGTGAGTGCAAAGTGGATGTATAATGCTACCGTTCAGCTGTGTTGGCATTTATACCAGAGTAAAGTGCTAACATGAGGTGCAGGGTAATGGAGAATCAGGCCCCCAAAGTTGTCACCATCTGATGTCTCTTGTGATTTATTTGTGAAATGAGTTTTGGTGGTTCTCAGTTCAGTTCCTTGTGAGCTTAAAAAACCAAAAGTAGCCACACACCATAGACAAGAACAAAACAGTTCATTGGGCAGTCTCAGCAAAGTGGCCAAGGACAGAACGAGCCTTGGAGACTGAACTCTTCCTCTCCCCACTGGTCCCTCCAAGTCAGGGATGAGATGTGTGGATGAGCATGCTGAATCTGATTTTCAAGCAGATTTCGCTCTCCAGAGATCATCAATCACCAACATGTAATTCACTTTCAGTTTTTAAGAAGAAAAGCTCTGTTTATATGCTATATGCATTAGCTGTCTAAACATCCTGATACGCATTCACATCACTGTATTTTTCTCTTTCTGTTTAGCAAGCCAAAGACGCCGTCCGAACCATAAGCATTTTGTCATACCCATACTCTCTGCACAATTTCAATGTAGGTACCATTATTGCCTCTCTGTACAACTTTTCTTTGTTGAATTTATCCTTTACAGCTAACTTTAAGTGGGCCATTTCTCAAGGCTGACTGTAAAATTCCACAGAGTTGTGAATTAGTGCTGATGGAAAGGTTCCAAGGGAACCTTTTTCCATCAGAAAATAGTGTTTTGTCAACTCAGACATTTTCCATGGGACTGTGTTGATTTCAACAACATTTTGTTTAGGAAAAAGAAAAATTAAAACAGTGACCTCTTCAGAACAGAATATTTTGATTTTTGTTTGTTTCAGAACGTATTTTTATTTCAAAATTTATATTTTGTTATAAAATATTTTAAAATAGAAAAGTTGAAATGAAACATTTTGATTTTATCCAAGTGAAACATTTTGATTGACCTGAAACAGTTTTTTTTTTACTTTTGTTTCACAAGAAATTTAGAAATGAACATTTTGTTCTGCTTCAGAATGAAAACAAATTTCAAAATTGCAGAATTTACCTTGAAGCAGAAATCCTGGTTCCCACACAGCTGTAATATACATGTACAGTACATAGCTAAGTGGACTAATATAGGCTGATTACATGAATTAAGATAAATGACTGCTACTCTGAAACCTGCCTCTTTCTGTAGCCATCTCTTTTGAAAACAAGATTTCATGTTGATAGTATTGGATAATGAACAGGGGACAAAACCATTTTGCTCAGTATATTCCTGTAGTTGTATCTGTTTGGGCGTGATTCTCTTCAGCTCCCACAAGTGAAGGAGCCTCAGGCTAGATCAGCCTTTGGGATGGGAGGCTACTCAGAGGTGCTGCAGGAAGGTGTTGGTGCTGATAATATAGTAAGTAGTCTCAGACGTATTAGAAGGTGGTTACAGCTGGAGGTATCATTTTTTGGAAGAGACATGTAGCCAAGTTTTTGGCTGCTTGTTGATATTAAAATCCTGTAGAACTTTTCCTAATAGGTACGGATGATAACCCTGGCAACTTTATCCCATTCCAGCTTGAGTAATAACCTTCTTCACACTTACATTTCCCTACCAGTTTCAGTCGTATTCTTCACTTGCTGGGAGATCTTAAAGTTTGTGTGTTTCCCAAGGTCTAGGCACATTGCAGCAACAAAGGGACATATTTTCAAAAGGGCTCAGCACCCAACAGCTCTTATTGTTCACTTTTGAAAGTCAGGCAACTTGTTTAGGTACCTTAATGGGTCCTTGTCACAGGGTGGCTCTGTCCCCTCCACACCATCCCTCATGAATGAAGTCAGTCTAGTTCCCCTGTGCAAGGACAGGTGATCCCATTGGCCAATTAGGAGGGCAAGGCAGTACCTAGGGGTTATAAAAAACTAGGGCAAATCAGAGACAGGGAGACCCAATAAGTAAGGGTATGTCTACACTACAGGATTAATCCGAATTTAGATAATTCGAATTTGGGAAACAGGTTGTATAAATTCGATTGTGCGCGGCCACACTAAGCACATTAATTCGGTGGTGTGCGGCCACACTACCCCATTACTTTAACCACAGTAATTCGGTGGTGTGCGGCCACACTAACCCTAATTTGAATTAACAAAATCGATTTAGGCGCTACTCCGTTCGTCGAGGTGGAGTACAGAAATCGATTTTAAGTGCCCTTTAATTCGAATTAACTGGCTCTGTAGTGTGGACGGGTGAAGGGTTAATTCGGATTAACGCAGCTAAATCCGAATTAAAGTCGTAGTGTAGACCAGGCCTAAGACATGCTGAATCAGAGCTGCCTTAGTGGGAGTTGGGGCAGGTGAGGTCTGCCACAGACACTGTATGCTTAGGAGCTGGGAGAAAGCTGAAGGCAGGAGACAGCAAGAGGCGTTTGCAGGTTGGTGTCCCAAAGCCAGAGAGGCATGACTGGAGAAGGCTGAAGGCAGGAGGAACAGCAGAGGGAGTTACCTGCTGGCTCTGAGCCAGAACCGAGGAAAGCAGGCAGGGGAGCAGTGGAGGAGCTTACCTGCTGATGTCTCCAGGATCAGAGAGCTGGACCCAGAAGAGCCAGGAGAGGGCTGGGGGAGTGAGGGATGCTCCCCTGGTAAAGACGATCTCCCAGCAGAGAGACTGGGGGGGCTCCCACTGGGAAGAGTAGAAGTTGCACTCCACTAGGAAGGGTTGGGGTGGCTGTCCTGGTACAAGGACAGAGGAAGAGTCTGGGCATGGTCAGAGGTGCTGGTGTGTGATATGTGGGGCATCGTGAGACAAGATGTCGGGTGATCTTAATGACTGTTTGCAGTGGGGTGAGAAATGAACTACATGTGTTTGGATGGTGTTCCCAATGTCTGATTATAAACCAGCCCTGAGGAGGGTACATTTGTGACGAGACCTTGCATAGAGTAACTGAAGACTCTGAAGGGGAAACTGAGGCAGGCGTGACTATCATGCTGTGGCCTGCCGCAGGAGAGTCGCTCCAGGCAGGTGCTGCCCTAGGACAGTCCTCTTGGGAGCTGAGTTCTTTTGAAAATCTATCCCAAATCCATTGTAGCAAAATGTATCAAACAGAATTTAAAAAAAAATTATCCATTCAACTGCCATGTTTAGCACCAAAGATGGCTGCATTTTAGTGATGAATGAAGTAGTCACTGATTATAGGTGTCGTGTTTTTTTTTTTTAATAGCACTTTCTAAAGCACCTAAAAAGAAAAGATATTATTTCTCTTAAGTCTGCAGATAGATGTTGCATCATCCATCACCTTTTAAGATTCTACGTGGACAAGGTCTTCAAACACTGTGAGACTGAGGATTCTCATGTCAACCGGAAAATCAGCAGCATAGCCAATTCTTTCCTCTTCATCAAGAAGAAATTCAGACAATGTGTATGTCAGGTTTCAATAAATCCCAGTTTAGATTGGTATAGAGTAAATAAATCAGCCGGAACATTTCCTGACTTTCCAAAAAGTTTGCTTAAGCGAGAGTTCATACCGCTAGGGGCTTCAACAAGGAACAGAAGCATCAAAACACCGGGAAAAGAATTGTTCACATGTACTCATTGTTGGGAATCTTTGAGATTTACCCTTGCACCACAGAGCTCCTATTTGAATCTGCAAAATAGTATTGAATTGGGATTTTGGGCTAGCCCTCAATACAGGGATGAATTTCATCCTTAGATGAGGCAGTCTGATTTAAGGGAATGATGTATTTTGCACAGTTTAGCAAGAGCTAGCCTTATAAGCGTCTCCATATTAATCAGAAAGCTACAGCTTGTTAAAAGAGAAAAGCCTAATGAATTTGGTCTTATTTTTCTAGAATGAACAAAATGTGTGCAATTGTGGAGAGGAAGCAATAGAGAAATATAAACAGATTCTCAGCAATTACGGACAGGTAAATTGATGAGACTTTATTCGCTAATGCAAAGACTTGGGTTCCTTTTTGCTCATTTCAAATTGCCATCATTATTTACCAAATATTTCTTTCAATCTACTTCCAGCTGAACACGGCTTCTGCAGCAATGAAATCCCTTGGGGAGCTGGATATCCTACTAGACTGGATGGAAAAGGCTCATTAGAGAACGGAATACAATAACCAACATGCTATTTTTAAAGGTCCTTTAAAATTGTTCAGCTGCCATGGTGATGAGTGTGGAATAAGGTCTAAATCCAACTTTCTTTGACGATGTTCCTATTGACTTGAATTGACAATGTAAATGTTTAGACACCGTCTTGCATAAAGAACGAATTTTTTCAAGCTCACGTGTGATTTGAAAAACCACAGCACTTACATTCCTGATTAGCCTTGAAACCCTTTCTCTGCTATTATGGGTAGTTTTTAATTATTCTTTTTAGTTGTGGTTAGATGAGTCTCTTGTAGCAATGTAATGAAATTGTTTAGATTTGTGTGCTCTTTGGGACAGGGACTATATCTTCCTCTGTGTTTTGGAAAGCACACAACACACCTTGGGAGCTACTTCAATCTAGATATTAGTAAAGAATGATGCTTACAACCCTAGGGCTCAATCTTACAAGACCCCCTCAGGTAGTGAACTCCCATTGAAGCTAACAGGAGTACAGCCTGGGGAAGGCTTGCAGGATTGGTCCCTGTAACGGGTTGTGCTCACCACCATGGCACCTCTTGCTGGTTGTTCCAGGAATTAGCTCTGTCCAGCAGCAGGGTGCCTGCCTGGTGGTGTCTCACTCTTGCTCAGGGGCAAACTGCAGTCCTTTGGCTGGCCACTTCCCTTGGCAGCCAGTGGGGCAAAGGGGAGGGGGCCCAACCCAGGGACCCTATAGCTGGCAGCTGCCCACTGCCTCTCCTTCCCTTGTGCCGCTACCTGCGTTCCCTGGGCCACTTCCCTGTAGCCCCAGCACTTTCTCGGCCCCTGTGTCAAGGCCTCAGTCTGGGAGCCAGCGAGACTGGAGCTCCACTTGCTCCCCTCACCCTGCCCAGCACTACTGTCCCAGATACTTCTCTCTACAGGCTGCCAGGCCTTCTCCCTCAAGCTCCAGGGAGAGAATGAGCTCCTCTTTGCCTTGCAGCCCTTCTTATAGGGCCCAGCCTGGCCCTTATTGGCTGCTTCTAAGCCTTCCTCTGATTGGCTGGCTGGGTTCTGCACAGTCGCTACAAGGGCTGCTATTAACCCTTTGCCAGCCAGTGAGGGGCAGCTGCCTCATCACAATCCCCTAATTTTTCTTTTTAAACCACAAAAGAATTACTATTGTCTCTTGAAATAATGCTTAGTGTCATTGTGTCTCTACATGTGAAACCATTTTCTATGTAAAATAATTTATTCTCAAACAGAAAAAGAACTGTTCTTCCCATATGTATTATCTGCAAGACACTCGATAAGTATATATTGTACTGATCAATTGCACTCATCTTAAATAAACACTATTGAAAATTATGCTAATTTGACCTGGTCTGTGTTTGTGAAACTTCCCAACAATTACGTATCTGATTCTTGTTTGTGACTTATTTGTTTTCTTTGATACACATTCACTATTGCCAGCCCCACCCATTCAAAATTCCTGAGTCAGTCTGATGGGGTGTCCACCTCGCACAAGACTGGAAGGGGTTAAGATGGCCAAGTAGAGCCTGGGAGCAGGTAATTGATTGTTCCTGCCCAGCTGAGCCTGCTGTCAGAGGCAGCCTATAAAGCCAGGAAGCTAGCAACAGACAGGGGCAGCAGTCCCTCCCTGGGAGGAGGGTTTGGAGCTGATACTCCCAGAGGAATGGGGGGAACCAGGAATGGTAGGGAGCAGTCCAGGGAAGGAGAAATGAGGGCTCGGAGTGTAAAGCCCAGAACTGCTGGGTTGAGGATCCCTGGACTGGAACCTGGAGTAGAGGGGAGGCTTGGTTTCCTCTACCAGCCAGGGCCGGTTCCAGGGTTTTTGCCACCCCAAGTGGCAGGGGGAAAAAAAAACAAAAAAAGCTATGATTGGCGGCAACTCTACCACCGCCACTTCATTCTTCGGCAGCAATTCGGCGGCAAGTCCATCCCTCTGAGAGGGACTGAGGGACCCGCTGCCACCGAATTGCCACCGAAGAGCCGGACGTGCCGCCCCTTTCCGTTGGCCACCCCAAGCACTTGCTTGCTGCGCTGGTGCCTGGAGCCGGTCCTGCCTGGGGCAGTGAATGGGAAGAATGCCTAGGACAGCTGGAAGAAAGACTTTGATATACCCCAGAAGGGGGAGGGGTGGAGACACTGAGTGACCTGGCTGGAGGGCTGAGTCATGAAGAGGATGCTGTGGTTCCTGGGGGAAGAGAGGGGATGTGGACCAGAGAGAAGGATGGAGTGACGGTGTGGGAATGGGCGTTGATCTGACGAGCTAATCCCCCGAGTCACCAAGAGGAGGCGCCATCCTAGCACCCTGTCACACAGTCCCAATGAGATTGTTTTTAAAGCCATGAAAAATAATGAACGCTGGATTCTTATTTGCCTTCTGGGTTTTGAGCCTTTAGGTGTCACATTTTTCAAATGTTTGACTCCAGTCATAAGGGCTAGAAACTTTGTTTACATGAAAACAGAGTCTTTCATAATTATGACTTTAGGAGCTGGAATTACAAAATCAACTGCAAATATAAGACTTACTATGAAGTCAAAAGAGTTAGCAATGGTACATATGATAAGATCCCGTGCATTGCAGATGGCTTGTGTATTGTTCCCTTCACAGATGCAGCTGACATAAAAACGAGGTAAAATTCAGCTGGTGCAGAGCTGGCGCTAGGGCTTTGCTGCTCTTGAGTACCATGGAAGTGCTCAGAGTAGAATTTAGGTGAGACTTAAGTGGTGCACAGATGTTTGTTGTGGTTACATTGGGGCTTTGCCTGGGGAAAAAATTCACCCACTGCAACTTACAGTATATGCACTCAGTATGTTTTCACATGGATTATTCATTGACTTGCAATGGGGGAATTTGTTCCAGGGGGATGCATACCTGGAGGATGGCATGGTCCATTGCAGCCTTATACAATGGCCATGAAATGTTACCCATCCTGAGAGAAAAACCAGCTCTTACTCCTTTACTGTAATACTGATCGCAATGGAAAAAATGAATATTTCACTCATCCTTACTAGTCCCTAGTGGGGGAGTGGGTACAGTGGTCTGATGACAGATGGGGTGATAAAGGTGACCAAAATAGCTAACTATTTATGTCTGTCCTGTGCAGGGGGTATTTATTACACATGTGTAGATGAGCCAGATTCATTCCAACCACACACAGCCTGAGTATCTGGGGTCTATGCAGGCGGAGTGCAGGGAGGTTGTGAAGATGGAATTCACCCTGTCCCAACCTAGGTCCAGGGTACCATGCAGTTCCCTTCAGCTGTTATTCCCGCTAGGGGCTGGAATAGTGGCCAGGGTCCGTTGGTGCCACTTGCGTATGATACCGGTGTCACTGGTAGAAGAGAAGAAATAAGCGATTCCAAAGAACATAAGGGCATCTAGGTGCATGCCACTGGTGCTGCAATCTGGAAACCCAAAGGAGATATTGATGAGATGTCTGGAATGTTTAGCTTCGGCTTGCTGCTGTTGATTTGTAGTCTATGGTGGCCACTGTATCTCAATGCGTTGTTTTTCCTTCTAAGGGGAATGGGGAAGCAAGTCACTTTAGCCTCCAATGGGCAGGACTGGGAAGATGGGCACTCTCACGAAATGTTTTGCCGGGCATTTCTTAAGGTGCTTCATATCTTGGTGCAAAATATATGAACCTTTCCAAGATACTGAATGTAAGCCAAGTGAGGAAATGGATGGTCAAAGGCAAAGCAGAAATCCCATGGGGATTCCACCTTTAATTTCATTTCCTTTTCTCACCTGTATATAAATGGGAAGCAGCTTCGGAGAGACGGTATATCACAAGACAAGATAGAACACATCTTAAAACAAGGTAAGAGATTTTTCTCTATTATATCCTTTTACATTACTAGCTCTGTGTAGTTCATGTATATAATTATCCATAAACACACCAGTTAGGTATAAACACGCATTAGACTTATGCACTAGGCCAAATTCAGCCTTGGTGTGACTTCAGTAGCGTTAAAACAGATGGATTTGTTCCACTGAATATAGGACTAGACATGACTCCCTATCTACGGTACTTATATGGCCCTCCTCACCATGGTAACTGAACACTTCACAATTTGTATTATATACATGTGGTCACAATGCCCCTGTGGGGTAGGCTAGTGCTGTTGTTCCCATTTTACAGATGGTAAACAGAGAGAATGAGGGCTTATCTACATCAAGGTCTACCCTATGCATTTTTGTTGGCATAGCCATGTTGGTCAGGGGTGTGAAAAAACCATGCTCCCAGCCAGCATAGCTATGCTGCAAACGCCCTGATGTAGACGCAACTATGCTGACAGAAGAATGCTTCCGTCAGCATAGTCAATGTCTTTCGGGGAGGTGTCTGCAGAAGTTCTTCTGCTGAGGACTCGAGGGCTCTGCCTATATAGTATACCAGTATAGCTGTATTGGCAAAGCGTGTGTAGTGTAGACCAATGGTTCTCAACCAGGGGTACATGAACCCCTGGGGGTACGCAGAGGTCTTCCGGGGGTACATCAACTCATCTAGATAGTTACCTAGTTTTACAACAGGCTACATAAAAAGCACTAGCGAAGTCAGTACAAACTAACATTTCATACAGTGACTTGTTTATACTGCTCTCTGTGTACTATACACTGAAATGTAAGTACAATATTTATATTTCAATTGATTTATTTTATAATTCTATGCTAAAAATGAGTCAGCAATTTTCAGCAACAGTGTGCTGTGACACATCTGTATTTTTATGTCTGATTTTGTAAGCAAGTAGATTTTAAGCGAGGTGAAACTTGGGGGTACGTAAGACAAATCAGACTCCTGAAAGGGGTACAGTAGTCTGGAAAGGTTGCAAACCACTGGTGTAGAGTAGCCCTTAACTAGTGGGCTCTGTAATATAGACTCAGCCTTATGTTGGCATCTTGCACCCCCTCCATTCCTCATCTAATCCTTCTCCCCAAGTACCTGCAGAACGAGGTGGCTTCTAAATGAATCCACCTCACCATTTATTTTTAAAAGTCTTAATGCTTTGTGTAAAATGTCAATAAAAATGACTCAGCCGCATGAGAGGCAATGGAATCCTGTGAAGAGGGCCCCAAACCAAAACAGCACGGGAGTGGTGGTAGGCTTTATTCTGGTGTACTCCAGGAGAGTTGAATTTCACCTTCATTCCATCAACTCATCCACTTGCCTATCTCCATTACACCATGAATCATGGGGCAGTGACTTACTCACCAAGTTTTTGTTCCTCCCAGGGAGGAGGGTGAACTGTGACAATGTCATACAAGGAAATAAAACCTTATGGTGACAAATTCCCTAACTGCTTTCAGGGGGTTTATGATGTCTCAAAAAAAATGGATGCATTCATAGCTTTGAGTGTTTAGCTGTTCCTCACATTCCATTCGGGACCTGCTCCCATTGAAATAGATAGCACATACAGGTGCTTAGAGAATTTGGTGCCATAAGGTTAAATTTCCTTGTATGACACTGTTATGGGGTTCTGAGGTGTTCACTCTCCTTCCTGGGGAGCAACAGAAACTTGGTGCCTCAGCATGGGGGAGATGGATAAGACACCTCTCTAGGTCCCTTCCAGCCCTTCATTTCTATGCAGTCTCCTAATTTCAGATCGAGGTGCTTATATTGAAATACAAGCAAGAAACAGTCAATAAACCAAACATGTATATCACCCCTTGAAATAATTGCCATGGTCCCTGCATCTCTTTCTCTCTGGCTTTCCTTCCATTCATCCGTCTATCTAAGTTCAGGGTTACAAATGTAGAAGTGATGTCTAAAGGGGCATATCAGTTTCACATTGGTAAATGGATAAATTGAAGTGAGTCTATGTGAATGTAGAGAATGTCTTAGCAGGTGTAACATGTATGTTGGAAGGAAAGGAGGGACGAAGATGGGTTAGCCTACAGTAACTTAATCTCCCTCTAGACACAGGACTCCACTCTGAATTTGAACCCCAGTGTTTACAGCATCGGTTTTCTACGTTGCAAAATAATGATTTGACTATGTAACCCAATGAGCAATGTTTTATTTCCTACTAAACAGTTGTCATGGCTAGAAGCGAGTTTCTGTAACCTGCAGAGAAATGAAAAGTTCTTGCCTCTTCTGTGTCAACTCTGCTGCACTTCTGCTGTGTCTGAAACTCAGCGCCAGCCTCAAAAAACTCCACTTGGGCCACTGTGATATCTCTGTGAATAGCCATAAAATAAGGCACAGCTTTGGAGCCATTAAAGAAATGACTGTGAGTATGGACTATTTGGAAATGCATCTGCAGCGGTAGCTCAGAATTATGCTGAGCAGCGCTATTGAAAGATCACTTGTAAAAGCAAACCTTCCCGCAATGACGTCTATCTGATGCTTTTTATTTCTTTCCCCCTCCGGTTCAGCAATCTAAAGATGAACGTACTGACATCAGAATCTTACACAAATCTTATTCTTTGCAAGACACTGAGGTACATTCAATCTCTATCTACTGGCCAGGTGAGTTTGGAGAGGGGGAAGATGGAATTTGAGGGGTAACAGCCCTTGAAAGAGGATCTGGCTTGGATTCTTCTCCACACCCTGTTGCTTAGTCTTGATTTGCACCTTCTTTGATGCTCAAACCTCCCTATCTATCCGCACCTCTCCCTTCCCCCCAAAATCGGCCTAGAATTCATTGAGGATCCAGCCCTAGTGACCATAGAGGAGTCAGGTGCACAGATACTATGGTGAAGGGCAGCAGTTTAAAACCCTAAGATACAATACAGAGCACCTGTTGTACATTGTGCTGTACTGTGCTCATTTGCGGTGTAGTGACCTTATTCACAGACGTAGTCCTACTGATGTCAAAGGCCTTCCTATGTGAGTAAGGACTACTTGTATGAGTGAGGGTCTAGGACTAGAAGTGAAGTGAGGCACAGTTTGCTGAGGATTAAATTCATACATGTGCAGAGGGTTAGCATAAGACCAATGCAACATTTAAGTCCCTGTGTAGCAAGGGTGAATTCCATCCATATACTTGGGTATCATGTAGACAGATGGCTACATAATACATGACTCCTTGGTTTTAACAAGGATTTTTGCCCTATGTACTGAGATGATTTTCTTTTTAGCCTATGGACAGGTGTTGTTTCCTTTGTCACTTGTTAAGATTTTATCTGGCTACCGTTTTCAGCCACTGCAAGGCATCCAGTCCCCGCGCCAGCAGGAAGGTCAGCAGCATAGCCAACTCCTTTCTCAGCATCAGGAAGGACCTGAGGCTCTGTGTAAGTCAGAGGGACTGGGCCAAATTCTGCTCACAGCCACACCAGTGCAAACTTGGAGTAAAGCCACTGAAGTGAATAGAATCACTCTGGATTTACACTGAGGTAGAAAATCTGGCCAATAATATATAGAACAAGTTCTAATTATGGGCCAGATTCTGCCCCCGTTACTTGCCCTGAGTAGCTCCTTACTCTGAGAGGAATCCCATGGGATTACTTGAGAAGTATGGTACTACTCAGTGTGAGTAAGGGTAGCAGAACTTGGCTCTACAATGAGGTATTGTTCATGCCTGCGTATCTGTCATTAATTACCTTCCCTTTATCCCTGTCCAGCATGAAGTCAGCATGTGCCACTGTGGAGAGGATGTGAAGCACAAATGTGGACAAATCCAGAGCCAGTATGAAAAGGTAAATCACTCTTTGCTTTCTGACGTAGCTAATGCATGTGCAGAGAGCTTCTCATGCTGGAAGCAGGAGTCTGGCTATATTAGATGACAGCTGAAATGATATTGACTTGGGATTCTATCTTTCCTCTCTGGAGCACCTCTGATGGAAAGTGCCCCGTGAGACTCTTGCTCTGCGGCTGCCCAGGCTGTGTTATGTAAAAAAGCCATTAGTCCTCAGAGCTGTCAATGTGTTGAGTTCCTCTAGGTGGCACCCACAGACTCTTCAGAGCAGTGCGTGTTGTCTGGGGTTCTCTGCTCAGTGTCCCCTCCTGGATCCCTTGTTCTAATCCTACGACCTTCACTCTCAGCCTTGTTTGTTCGTTGTTGATTCCCCAGGCTTGGTTGATTTCTGGGTTCTGTGGCCTCACCCTCACCGGGTAGGGAAGACCTTTGGTGGAGCTCTGCCTCCCAAAGCCAGTCATCAAATAGGCTGGCACCTTTCACCAGCACTAAAATTAACTTTAAAATAAAAAAAGAGAAGAAGATGAAACAAGCAGCTGAGGTTCAGTGTGAGGATGGGGAGGGCGTGGGTGAGCGCACGCACATGCATGAGAGCACATGTGAGAGTTATTTTCATCCGTTTGTCAGAGTGGCAACTGAATATTTATTGCTGTCTTGGTTGCAGACACTGGTTCTAGGGCCTTGTTGGGAAACCAAATGGCCCTTTAAAAATGAGCCTCTGTTGTTATAACTGAACTAGCTGTTCAGCGAGCAATCCTCTCCGTTCCCTTTCAGATGGACGTAGCCTCTGCAGGTCTGAAGGCTCTTGGGGAGCTGGATATCCTATTGGACTGGATGGACAAGGCTGATAAGATGGAAATCTAGAACTGCCATCCTGCAGGGCTCCATCTTGCCCCTTAGGAAAACTCTCATTGAATACAGCATGAGTAAGACACAGGATTGGGTCCTAAATCAGGCTCTCTAAAGAGTTCTTTTACGGCCTAAATTCCTGCTTCCATTGAAGTCAATGGGAGAGTAACTGTGAACCTCAGTAGGAACAGAATCAGGCCTTTCATCGGCAGAGCTGAGGGTGCCCAGCACCTCACCGGAGAAGGCACTCAGCACCCTACATGATCACACCCAGAACCTCTGTGGCTCCAGTCCAACAAACGCAGCTGTGTAACTTGAAGCATGTGAATAGTCCTAGGGAAGTCCTCTGTGCTCCTGCTTAAGTGTTCAGCAGGATGGGGGCCTGTGGGCCCAGTTCAGCCCAAGTGTAACCCTCAGGTCTAATTAAGCTGCGTGACCCAGTCCTTGTTTTACCTCGTTTTTATCATGCCATGCAATTGGCTTTTATAATTTCTTATGACAGAGAAATATTTTCTACAATGCAGATTTTTTTTCCAGTTTTTATTATTTATTAATTAATTTATTTATTTGTATTAATTTTATTTATTGGCCCTCCAGCTTAGTGTTGTTCTGGGCTAAATTTATATACAATGTACCTTTAACTTATTGTTAAAGCCAGCAAGCAAGGTGTGCTCCCCATTTGTGTTACAGTTGTGGGGCATCGGACAAGCGCGTATTGTACGAACCCCTCCCACTTTTCTGAAATAAAAAGTACTGGAATGACGATATTGTGCCTAGCTTGCGTGTGAAAATGTCCCTTAGCCAAACCCCAAACAATAATACAGTGATTAATAACAGCCTGTGATTATATAGAACCATCTATTCAAAGAGGTCAAAGCACTTTACAAACATAAATGAATTAAGCATCCCAAGAGCCCTGTTTAGGCAAGGTAAGATTATCCCCTATTTACAGGTGAGGAAGTAGAGGGAGAGGAGTGAAGTGACTGTTTAAAGTCAAACAAGAAGGTTCTGGCAGTGCTGGAAAAAGAACCCAGGTGTCCTAACTTTCATCCATTGTTTTAAACATAAGCTCATCCGCTTGTGTCCCCCAAATGTCTCCACTCATGTCCTTATCTAACCAATCAAAAAGTGGCTGCCTGAAGAAATAGCACTGACATCTCTCATCTGGGTAGGCATTCATACCACTTTCATCACCATGGTATCGGAGTGCCTTCCTGCTATAATGCATTAATAAATGAGTCAAGATGAACCAGTTTCATTTATTTAGGGCATCCATGAGAGCATGTTTCCTATGCGGCCCATAGGCATTTTGTGGTTTCAGGCCTGTGGTAAGTGTGTGTAACAGATTAGCACGGGCATTTTGCCAGAGCACTCATGTAATTTGTTCCTGGTATCACTGTAGTCTGAATATTTAGGATGTTGAAATTCCCCCTGCTGAACTTGTCCCATGCTGGAAAGTTCAGCTCAGGGGTGGGAGCAACATCCGGGGTTTGGGTTTGGCCCATTTAGTTCTGCAGAGGAAAAGCTCACTTCAAAAACCATCTAGAATAAGACATGCCTCTTATACCAAAAGGCTAGGCTGCTTTTCCTGGGACAGGAAGAGAATGATCTTTCCTTGCCTCTCAGTTTTCAGTGACTGCTGGATGGCACAGTGACTAGGATGGTTCCAGCAGCTAAACAGTCATCAATCAGATCCATTTCAGCATTGCACATACCCTCATGAGATGGAGGCTTGCATTTTGCAGTGTCTCCTTTTCGCTGGGTAAGTGGCCAGTATACTCGAATGGTCACCAAGCCCCGGAGGAAGGAATTTGAGGGAAAGGACACCATATTTTTATCAGCATAAGAGGACAGTCCTAGACATTTGTATAACTGAGTGAGTTTGTGTTTCTATTCAGTGTGGCCAACTCCTGTGATTCTATCGTGATTCTCATGAGTTTCTATCGATTATCACTTTTTTTTTTTTTTAGTGTTTCTCTTAAAGCCCCAGCTGCTGGAATCATGCTATTGCATGAGATTCTCCACTTTAATTAAACAAAAAAAAATCTTGCCTGAGTGGGAGAAAAAAAACAACAACTGGAAAAATAAAGCAAGTTCAACCTTGCAGCTGAAAAGTCAGAAGACAAATAAAAAACCCCCAATATTTATTGGAGGGAGGAAACACCTCATTTTTAAACTCACATGATTTTGGGGGACTAGAGTCAACTGGGATTTTTGAAAATTTGGGGTTGGCAACACTGTGTGTTAAGAGACCCTACACAACCAAGCACAGGAGCACTGAGACAGGACTTTACCAATGAATACCCCCAGACACTGAAGCCTTTGGAAAGGGCTCAGTGCCCTGCACTGGCCTCAGGGACTGCAGTCAGCACCATTAATAACATTGTCAGTTCCTACCATTGAAGTGCTGAGGTTCATGTGAGCCTCCTTTTCACGCCCTGCCCTTCTCTTCCCACAAGGCCTCACTCTTCATGGGCCGATAACGTATCTTCCAAACCAGAGGATAACCCTAGTCACCAAAGTCTTCCCCACCTCCGCTGCTCCATTGATTGGCCTGCTGCTGGCAAAGGCAGTTTCTAGTGAGGCCATAGAGGTGGTTTTCAGGGGCTCTTCCTCAAGTGGTTTCTTATCCTCCTCACTGCTCCTGCAGGGAAGACTCTGTCTTACAGAGTTGTGTAATTCTATCCATGCCATATGGAAATAAGCTTCCCATGTCATTAAACAGAAGTTGCCTAATGCTTGTGATTTCATCACTGTCAGCCCAATCCCAAGAGAGTCCAGCAAAGACCTCATCCATCCTGTGTGCATCTAGGCTGCCGTGCCTCTCCACGTACATGTTGGGTCTTTGTAGCAGGTACAGTTAGATTTTAACTGGAGCCAACTGAATCGTTTGCTGCAAAGAAGGCTCTTTTTTTCTGTTTTCAACCTGACTCCGATTTCTAAGGATGCGTTTGCTACTCATAAGTGTTTGTGTGAACGCACTTCACGCTAACGGGGCTTTACTCTGATTCGTTTTAAAAAGGGAAAAACTTAAAGCAAAGACATTCTGAACCTGAGACCAAGTCCTTTTGGAAGCTCAGAAAGATGGAGCAGGGACCATCTCTTTGTTCTGGGTTTGTAAAGCACCCAGGACAACATGCCCAGAGCTCCTGCAATATAAACAGCGCAAGATGTTAAGGTGGATAGATAGATAGATGATTATAACTATTAAAATCCTATTTGAAATGTCCTTATGTCTAAATTGGAAATGAAACACAACATGCAAGATATTTTTAATCATTTTAAGGAAGCATGTGATCATAATTTGCCTCGAAAACTCCCCATTCTCTTTTAGATTAAAAGTTCCTGTAATTATACTGGCTAAGTCAGCATTTCTATCCACCATATCCCACCCCCATTCCCCCACTGTGGTATATAGACTCTATACAACCCTGCTGTTCACACATGGGGTCCAGTCCAACAGCCCTTACTCACACAAAATAATTCTTACTTGTGTGAGTAACCCCATTGACTTGTGTTGACTTCATTGGGACTATGTAGTTGACTAAAAACTATCCATATGAATAAGGGTTGCAGGATGGGCCATTATTCTGTACTAGACATTGTTGGCATTGTGGTCATTATCTCTGAAGTTAGGCCTGGTCTACACTAGGCTTTTATGTCGAATTTAGCGCTGTTACATCGATTTAACCCTGCACCCGTCCACACCACAAAGCTATTTAGATCGACATAGAGCTCTCTTAAATTCGACTTCTGTACTCCTCCCCAACGAGAGGAGTAGCGCTAAATTCGAAATGGCCATATTGAATTAGGCTAGGTGTGGATGGAAATCGACGCTAATAGCTCCGGGAGCTATCCCACAGTGCACCACTCTGTTGACGCTCTGGACAGCAGTCCGAGCTCGGATGCTCTGACCAGCCACACCCCGGGAAAATTTGAATTCCTTTTCCTGTCTGGGCAGTTTGAATCTCAGTTCCTGTTTGGACATCGTGGCGAGCTCAGCAGCAGTGGCAACGATGCAGAGCTCTCCAGCAGAGATGGCCGTGCAATCTAATAGAAAGAGGGCCCCAGCATGGACTGATCGGGAAGTCTTGGATCTCATCGCTGTGTGGGGCGATGAGTCCGTGCTTTCCGAGCTGCGCTCCAAAAGAAGGAATGCTAAGATCTACGAGAAGATCTCTAAAGCCATGGCAGAGAGAGGCTACAGCCGGGATGCAACGCAGTGCCGCGTGAAAATCAAGGAGCTGAGACAAGGCTACCAAAAAACCAAAGAGGCAAACGGACGCTCCGGATCCCAGCCCCACACATCCCGTTTCTACGAGGCACTGCATTCTATCCTAGGTGCGGCCGCCACCACTACCCCACCAGTGACCGTGGACTCTGAGGATGGGATATTGTCCGCGGCCGGTTCCTCGTCGGACATGTTAGCGGACGGGGAAGATGAAGAAGGAGATGAGGAGGACGAGGCAGTCGACAGCGCTGGCACCGCTGATTTCCCCGACAGCCAGGAGCTCTTCATCACCCTTACCGAGATCCCCTACCAACCGTCCCCATCCCTTACCCCGGACACAGAATCAGGGGAAGGATCAAGCAGTAAGTGCTGTAAACATGTAAACATTTATTTTTAACAGAACTGAATTATTGACAATATTTAAAATGGCTTATTTCCTAAAGTGCTTTAAACATATAAACATTTATCTGCAACAAAACTGGAATATTTACAATATCAACAAAGGGTTTCTCATGATTTTTCTGCCTTGGGCTCTTCACTATTTAGTCCCAACTATTTAAATTTTTTTTTACAATTTCCGGTTATTCATGATTATGCAGCCCAAGACGCTCCACTCTTTAGTCCCAGTGCACCTACGCGAAAATCCGGTCAATATGGCCGGGGATAGAGGAGAAATCCTCATAGGAAAACTCCTCGTATGTCTCATGCAGGTACAGTTCCAGCCTGTTCATCAGGTTCCTGGGTAGGGCGATCTTGTTGGGCCCTCCGTGGTAGCACACGTTTCCCCGCCATGCCACAATCAAGTATTCCGGGATCATCGCGCGGCACAGCATAGCGGCATACGGCCCTGGTTTTTGCATGCTTTCCCTCAGCATGCATTCCTTCTCGCTGTCCGAGATCCTCATGAGGGTGATGTCGCTCGTGATGCCGTGCTTTGAATTAGGGAGGGGAATGTTAGTATTGGGACTGCTTTACAGCCACGCGGTGGAGGGAGAGGGGCAGCATACAGGGATCTTTCCCTGGGACAGCCGCGAGGGGGTGGGACAGGGGCCGAGTTCATGCTTGCCTGATTGCTGGCATTGAGACTGGCATTGCTTTCAATGTGAAAGGAGGCCAGTGCTACTAATAGAGTTTTAAGCAGCCACAAGTCTACGGCTTACCATGATTGCCCGCTACAGAAGTTCAGGTCTCCAGCCATGCTTCTCAGATCACTCCAAGACCACCGCAAGTCCACAGGCACTGAAGGCGAGGGCCGAAAATTCGACCTTGTCCTGAGTGCGCATGTGAGAGGTGCAGTGCATGGTCTTGTTCACAGAGAAAGACTAGGTTCTTTGTGCACAACTTCATTTATCCGTCTCAGGAATTCACTCCCTTTTTACTATTCACACAGACACATCTGCGACTGTCTCCCAACCCAGCCTGTCAGCACACTCCCAGAGGCTAGCGCAGATTAGGCGGAGGAAGAAGAAGACGCGTGAAGACATGTTCTCAGAACTAATGGGCTGCTCCCGAGCCCAGGCAGCCCAGCAGACACAGTGGAGGGAGAACTTGTCACAAATGCACCGAGCAGTCATGGAACGGGAGGAGAGGTGGCGTCAGGAGGACCAACAGGCTACTGAAAAGCTGCTTGGACTAATGAGGGAGCAAACGGACACGCTCTGGCGCCTTGTGGATGTTCTGCAAGACCGGAGGCAGGAGGACAGAGCCCCGCTGCAGTCTATC
>NW_020664549.1:124747-198441 GCF_002925995.2 Terrapene triunguis | reverse complement strand
CTCGTAGTGTAGACATACCCTTAGAGTCAAAAGTTAAAGAAAGGATATAAAAATACCTAAAAAAAAATCATACAATGCTGCCATCTAATGGCAATCCTGATGTTGCAATAATGCAAGTTGAAAAGGTTAGTTGAGTACAGATTGTGCGCTCAAAAGGGAACATGGGTCCAAACATTGCTTCCTTTCCCACCATTGTAACTCCATGGATTTTCAGCTTATCGCTGGTGTAATTGAAAACAGGATCTGGCCCGTAAACCCTGCTCTACAGAGCTTCAGGCTAGATTTGCAAAGGTATTTAGGCATTTAAAGATACAGATAAGCAACTATTGGGATTTTCAAAAGCTCCTAAGTTGGTTAAATAATATATATGGAGATATACCTATCTCATAGAGCTGGAAGGGACCCCAAAAGGTCATCGAGTCCAGCGCCCTGCCTTTACTAGCAGGACCAAGTACTGATTTTGCCCCAGATCCCTAAGTGGCCCCCTCAAGGACTGAACTCACAACCCTGGGTTTAGCAGGCCAATGCTCAAACCACTAACATTGTGGCTTTCGCATGGGACATGGAACAGCAGATATGATTTTTGCTGCTCACCAAATACACTACAATGGTAAACTACAAAGAGATGCCTTATTGAAATCAATTGGAGTTCGGTACCTAAGCTGCTTAGGTGCTTTTGAAAATCCCAATAGATGCCTATCTGCATCTTTAGGTGCCTAAATACCTTTGAAAATCTGGCCCTTACTGTACATAGCATTGGCTTTGTCTTGCAGTAATTATGCATTTCTTTTAACTACAGATTTTGTTTGCAATATGTTGCAGGTCAGGAGTTTACTTCTGATTCTTTCCCTATTATCACACAGCATACAAATGAACAGAAAGGTGTGTCATGGACCAGAGGATATCAGGTGAGAGCAGGTATGAGAGTGTAGATTTGTACAACCAGGGCAGATTTGCGAAACATTGGTCAGGGAGAGTGGTGGAAGAAGTTTGCATGGCCACTGCCTATGCTGGTTCCACCCTGGAGATAAGCAGAAGACTTCACTCTCAGGAGCTAGTGGCCTAGCATCATTTGCCAGCACTAAATTAACACAAAAATTCATTTAATATCTAGGTAGCTAGCTAGATTTCTTCATATATAAGCATTAAATCTGAATTTCTGCTCTCCTAAACTACTCTTTTTCTTCTTCAAATAGTTTCCTATGCCAAACTGGACCCTGCCTGGGGTTACCTCCTCTGATGCTGTGTGTAATCTGTCTTGTCACAATCAGGTCTATGTATTTTTCCTTCCACTTGTCTCACTGTCAACGTGCTGTACAATAGTGTCTCAATCCCAAATGGGTGTGTTCACCCCCATGTGCTTTGAGATCACTTCCCAGAGTCGGTGTTCAGCATTGCGGTGCCTGAGGGCAGCTTATACGATTATATTCGTCACATGTTTCCTGTTTTCAAGTCAGAGCAACAAAACATGAATGGGGTGGTGACTTAATCACTTCATCTTCAGGTAAAGCTGCTTGTTACAGAATAAATCCAGATCAGGTTCTTGATTCCTGAGAACAGTTCCAATGAAAGCAATGGGACTGCTTCTGTATTGGCCTGATCCAATGGAAAGTGAAAGTCTTTCCATTGACTTCAGTGGGCTTTGGATCAGCTAAGCAAGGACTGCAGGATTGGGCCTCGCATCTTGGCGGGCCACACATTCATAGTTCGGACTGAATTCCTCTCAGGGTCCAATACACTTAATTCCAATATTTTTGCATTAATATCATTCACCAGATTAAATTGATTTAATCCATTGGGAAGAAGGATGGTCTTGGGGCAAGTATCAGGGGGTGTAGCCGTGTTAGTCTGTATACACAAAAACAACAAGGAGTCCGGTGGCACCTTAAAGACTAACAGATTTATTTGGGCATAAACTTTCATGGGTAAAAAACCTTTTTACCCACGAAAACTTACGCCCAAATAAATCTGTTAGTCTTTAAGGTGCCACCGGACTCCTTGTTGGTCTTGGGGTAGACACACAAATCTGGGAGTCAGCAGATCTGGCTTCAATTCCTGGTCTCAGGCTTCCTTGGGACAGGTCACCTCCTCCCTCTGTGCCTTAGTTTCTCCCTCTGTGAAATGGGGATTGTATTTCTCCCCAACCACGGATGGGGGAGGGGTTGTGAAGCTTGACCCACTAATGTTGGTAACAGGCCTTGAGAGACGCAGGTAGGGATAGAGCTGGTTGGAATATGGTGTTTCAGTGAAGCTGAACCGTTTTGTGGAGACGTATTGGTTTCCACAAAAGTTTTGTTGAGAAGGTTTTTAGGTCTAGCCGGGGTGGGGGAGTGGGAGAGTCTCTCTAAGGGTAGGTCTACACTTGGAGCTGGGGGTGTGATTCTCAGCTGGAGGAGATGTACTCACACGAGCTCTCATCGAGCTAACAAGTTTAAAATAGTGTATAGTCGCGGCAGTGGGAACAATGGGAGAATGTGCCCATCTGAGATGCTAGGCACCTCCTTGGGGTGGCTAACCTGTCCAGCCGTTTGTGCTGTCATGGCTACACTCTATTTTTAGCATACTAGCTTGATCACAGCTAGCGCAGGTATATGTCCTTGAGCTGGGAATAATATCTCCAGCTGAAGTGTAGACATACCCTAAAACTGAGCAGCTAGGGTAGTGGCTGGGATGTGGGAGAAGAAGGCTCAAATCGCTGTTCTACATGGCTTGGAGTGATCTGGGATGAAAAGCTCTGGTCTGATTCAGGCAGAGCAGGGACTTGAACCTGGCTCTGCTACAGCCCAGGTCCGTACTCTAACCCCATCAGTTTACCGATCACATGTCCTTGTGTTTTCATTCCAATGCAGAACAAAAACAAACTTGTCACACAACAGAACTGTCGTTCCCTGAGCAGCTCTAAGCGTTTTAGAAGCCCTGGGTAGAGACTGAAATGTTAAACTATTGTTTAAAAGATTGTGTAGTGTCATATGCCTTTTTATCATCTGTAATGAGATTACACTAAATATATTTGGACACATGCACAATCAGTGAGTGAGTCCAAGTTTTAGATGGAGGGATTTGAAGACAGGATTCCTGGGCTCTGTTGACGTGTTCCTGTGATACTTTGTGGAAATGACTTGTACATTTTCATGTGCATCAGTTTCACCCATCTGAAAAAAAACCCCTTACTTCCCTGGGACGCTGGGAAAAGTAATAAACTCCCATTCATAAAGTACATGTGTTAGGTGTTAAAGCAGTGTCAAACAGAGCTGAGTGAATAATTGATTGTTTGATTTGGGAGGGACCACCCAAATATGTGTTGTTTTCATTTCATTTTGAACCTACGCTGATTTTTTTTTTCTTGCTGAAACAAAAAAAATCAAGCAATTTTCATTAGGGCTGAACAAAATGTATTCAGTGTGGTTTCAAAATGACATTTCAAAATGAAACTGTTTGGAAGTGAAATGTCAAAACAGTTCATTTAGAAAACATAGAAACAAACTGTTTTGGCTTTTTCAAAAAAAATCCTTGTTTTTCATTTGGCTGAAATTATTCACCAAATTTGACCCATATTTGTGAATAGTTTCTGTTGCCCCAAAATTGCGTTTTTTGGGACTTTACCATTCAACCAAAAAAATTCACGCAGCTCTAGAGAACTGCGCTATCTGATACTATAATTCCCCTTTGCTTGCAGTGTAATTGCATGAGTTTTACTTGCCTGCAGTATCTTTGGTGTTCTGCTCCCATCCTATGTCAAATACTAGGCAATAGTTAAGCAAGGTGAGTAATTTAATGGAGACTTACAAGGAAGTTCTGCTAGTGGTTCAGTAACTGGCACTTTCTCTTTTGAGTCCATGCTTAGCCAATGACCAAACTTAGGGCTAGGTAATGTGCCATGTTTCCGATGAGATGGCAAACTGAGATGTCAATCATTTAATGTGGATTGTTGCAACGGCCGAGCTGTGTGTTGGAGACTCAGGACTGGACTAGCAGAGCATGCTGCTTAGGGTGACCAGATGTCCTGATTTTATAGGGACAGTCCCAATATTTGGGGCTTTTTCTTATATAGGCTCCTATTACCCCCCACCCCCTGTCCCCATTTTTCACACTTGCTGTCTGATCACCCTAATGCTGCTTGTCAGGGATGAGGTGTATTGGCAAAGTTCACTCTCTCTTTTGCAGAATGACACAACACAGGAGTGTGGGCAAGAACAGGGCAGAGAGGGAGATGCTTCCAGGTGGGCTGAGGATGGAGCAGACTTTTTTTTTTTCCTTCTCAGGAAATTCCCAACCTTAAGCACTTCCCTCCAGCTTCCTTGCTTGCCACTCCCCGGGGGACACTCTCCATGTACACACCTTTTTCCATTGCACCAGAGCCATTTGCTCATTTCCAGCAACTCTGTGCAGGCTTGGGCCTGTCACCCCACTCATTCCTTTCTGTATCTAAGTACATGGTCCATTAGGTCCTTTTACAACAAGTGAAAACATAGTGATACGAGAGAAACCGGTCCAAGCAGCAGTCTCCCCTTGTGGAGAAGTATAGGGAATATAGATTTTATATATAATTTTTCTATTGAAAAGATTAAGTATTGTCACTTTTTTTTTAGCTACATTCAGGAACAGCAGTATTTAATAGACATTGAAGAGGTTGGCTTCATGGCAGATCGATAGGATTTTATAGGGTGAAAACAACAGAGTTCTATAGAAATTAGAGTTAATCTAATATTAATTCAATAGGGATGAAACCAGCAGGGTTTTACAGAAATGACTCTAAACTCCTATAGATTTCAATAGAAAATGCTAACCATTCAGTAGGTTTTGGGGAACGTTATAGAAGGGATTTAAGTTTTTGTTAAATTCTATAGGACTTTTCCATAAGGAATGGGACCAATTCATCCCTGTATAACTCTTTGAACCTTCTGTTTGATAAGCTAAATAGATTGAGCTCCCTGAGTCTTTCACTGTCAGCATGTTTTCAAATCCTTTATTTATTCTTATGGCTCTTCCCTGAACTCTCTCCAATTTTTCAACATCCTTCTTGAAGTGGGGACACCAGAACTTAGGGTAACCAGATGTCCCGATTTTATAGTCCCAGTCCCGATTTTTGGGTCTTTTTCTTATATAGGCTCCTATTACCCCCCCACCCCCATTGCGATTTTTCACACTTGCTGTCTGGTCACCCTACCAGAACTGGACACAGTATTCCAGTAGCAGTTGCACCAGTGCCAAATAAAGAGGTAATATAACCTCCCTATTCCTACTTGAGAGTCCCCCGTTCATATTACCGAGGATCACATTAGCCCTTTTGGCCACAGCATCGCACGGGAGCTCGTGTTCAGCAGATTATCCACCATCACTCCGAAAGTCTTTTTTAGAATCTCTGCTACCTAGGATAGAGTCCCCCATCCTGTAAGTGTGGCCTATATTCTTTATTCCTGGATGTTACTAGACCTTACAAATGGCTGCACTGATAAGCTTAGGGGACAACTAACGCAACTGTGATGTAAAGCTGCCCTGAGGCCACAAGGGAAGGGCTGGTACAGGGAAAACCAGCCACACAATTAACATTCAAACTATTTTCAAAGAAGAGAGTTTAATCACTACAGTCCTATTCAGTATGGGCCAGACTCCTCTCAGGTGTGAAGCCAGAGGAGTAAACTCAGGAATTAATTTGGCTCTGACTTCCACTCTCAAGGAAGGCTCCACATTTGGGTCTTAATGCTGAAATCCCAGAACCCTGACTTTAGAAACAAATATCTTCCATTGTTGTATGCAGTATTGTTGTAGCCATGTCAGTCCCAGGATATTAGAGAGACGAAGTGGGTGAGGTAATATTTTTTACTGGACCAACTTCTGTTTTCTCACCAAACTCAAGTTGGTCCAGTAAAAGATATTACCGCACCCACCCTGACTCTTTGGAAGAAAACAGCAGACAAATCATCAGTGGCTGAATTTCTTTTTTTCTTTCTTTCATTATTTTACTAACATCTCAATGTGCATGTGCTTATAAGTGTTTGTGTCGATATCTATACACCTATTGTATATATACGCACACACTCTCTCTCTCCTGTGTGTAAATACACACACACACACACACACACACACACAGAATTAAAAGTCACACAGTCTCCATAACATTTTATAATACACTTAGAGAGGGTACCATTCACGTAAAATGCTTAACCGATTATTTTAAAAAATAATTCCAGAGAATAAGTCTAGACGTACCCTATTCTCTTTAGTTTACCCCATCATAGTCTGTCAGATGTATACATCATAAAGACAGAGTGAGTCCAGTGGGATATGGGAATATGAATTTCTTTCTATCCTACTGCTCAAACACCTCTGCCCCTTGTTTGACATCGCCACCAAACTTTCACCAGCGGATCAGACTCCACAACCTCCCACTTGTTTTAGAAACATAAACTGAAAAACTTGCATCCCAGAGAAACTTACGTCCCAGCTTTGTTGAAACTATTTCATCAGGGCTATTTCCTAACTTGCGTTATCTACAGACCATTCTGTCTATCTACCCCACCATCTCATTGACAAGATAATAGTGTAAACACAGCTATTTTTAAACCCGTGCATTGATAAATTGCTTCTTCATGCCTCCCTACCCTTTTTCGACGTAAGGCCAGGACAGCAGCTATGAGAATCACTTGTATTTTTAATGGTTTTTGGTGTCTCAGAACTTCAGCACCATCTGGGGTCGAGAAAAGAGATTAGAATGTGGAACTGCCCTAAATTAGATTGTGGAACTGCACAAAAGCAGGGCTAATCAATTATTGTTTGTCAAGGTCCAAATTTCTTGGTCAAGGTATTGTCAAGGTCCAGACTCCAGAGAATATAATACAAAAACAATAACGATAATGATAATAAGTAAATAAAAAGATGTTGCGGTCTGTTCAAAAGCATCTGGCGGTCTGGATTTGGCCCATGGACAGCTGATTGACTTCCTCTGCACTAAAACAACACATGCTTGATACGCTAAAGGTCAGATTTTTAGAAACACTCAAGACCCAAAGTGCTGAAGTTGAGCTCTTTTGAAAATCTGGCTGTAAGTGTCACAAGGAAAACGACAGGGTGCTAAGCACATCTGAACATCTTGCCCTAATATGTAAATAAATGTTCCTGAGTAATATCCCGTAATGATAATGGAGTGGAAATGAGTTTCTATAGGTGTCTGGCTGACTGAGTTTCTGGTGCAATGATTATTTCATTGCTGCTGGGATTTCATTACGTAGTATAATTAAGGAGGTGTTCAGGTGCCTAGAGCCTTGGAGAGGCAATTTTTGTTAATCATTTTACGTCTAAATAAATAAATAAGGAGTCTGGGTGCTGGTGGCTGCCCAGCTGCTAATGGAGCTGACTTGTTCCTCCTTGACTAAGTCGCAGGTGCAGCATACTGGGAATCACTCAGAACCTGTAGGACGCTGCTGGAATATAAGAAACCTTACGAGAATGTCAGGCTAGCCTGGGGAGCTCTTAAGGGAGGCTTTAGTTAGTCTCATGTAGCTGCTGGGCTCAAGACTAGAACTGGGTGAAATTTTTGGACCACAACTTTTTTCTGTGAAAATTGCAGGTTCAGCCACACTGAAACAAATTTTGTAAATGTGTGTCGATTTTTGCCAAATTGACCATTTTGGGGGGGAAAATTGGGAAAAAAATCAAATGTTTCCAATATTTTGATTTGAAACAATTTATTGTTTCAAAATTTAATTGCTTAAGAACATAAGAATGGCCCTACTGGGTCCATCTAGCCCAGTATCCTGTCTTCCGACAGTGGACAGTGCCAGGTTCCCCAGAGGGAATGAACAGAACAGGTAATCATGAAATGATCCATCCCCTGTCACCCAATTCCCAGGCTTCTGGCAAACAGAGGATAGGGACACCATTCCTGCCCATCCTGGCTAATAGCCATTGATGGACCTATCCTCCATGAATTTATCTAGTTCTTTTTTGAGCCCTGTTATGGTCTTGGCCTTAACAACATCCTCTGGCAAGGAGTTCCACAGGTTGACTGTGCATTGTGTGAAGAAATATTTCCTTTTATTTGTTTTAAACCTGCTGCCTATTAATTTCATTTGGTGGCCTTTAGTTCTTCTGTTATGAGAAGTAGTAAACAACACTTCCTTATCTACTTTCTCTACACCAGTCATGATTTTATAGACCTCAATCATAGCCCCCCTTAGCCGTCTCTTTTCCAAGCTGAAAAGTCCCAGTCTTATTAATCTCTCCTCATACGGAAGCCGTTCCATACCCCTAATCATTTTTGTTGCCCTTTTCTGAACCTTTTCCAATTCCAATATATTGTTTTTGAGATGGGGTGACCACATCTACACACAGTATTCAAGATGTGGGCATACCATGGATTTATATAGAGGCAACATGATATTTTCTGTCCTATTAGTTATCCCTTTCTTAATTATTCCCAGCATTCTGTTCGCTTTTTTGACTGCCGCTGCACATTGAGTAAATGTTTTCACCCATGAAAGCTTATGCTCCAATACGTCTGTTAGTCTATAAGGTGCCACAGGACTCTTTGTTGCTTTTTACAGATCCAGACTAACACGGCTACCCCTCTGATACTATCCACAATGACTCTAAGATCTCTTTCTTGAGTGGTAACAGCTAATTTAGACCCCATCATTTTATATGTATAGTTGGAAATGTTGAAATGTTAAAAACCGTTTAAAAATGTTAAAAACTGCTCAAAATTGAAATGAAATATTTTGGTTTGGGTCAAATTACAAAATATTTTTTTTGTACATTTTGGTTTGCTGAAAATGTTGGAAAAATTATTTTTGATTTCACCCCAAAACAATTTTTTTTTTATTGTTCAGGATTGCCAGTGAACCAAAAAATCCGTTTTTTGTGCAGCTTTACTAAAGCCTTTATGGCAATTTTGGTTATTCTTTTGACTTTTATTGTGGTTCCTTTCCGTGTACTGCACAAGGACTAGTAGGTTATATCACTTTTTTCCCTAGCTTGGGCCCTGGGTCAACATTTTCTTCAATAGGACTAAAGTACATGCGTAAGTGTTTCTCTAATAGGGATGGACTTAAGCATGTTCTTAAGTACTTTTCTGAATCAAGGTCTGCAGACATTTTTAAAAATGAAACAAACCAACTCACCTTCTTGGCCTCTGTGTCATTTAGATAGAGATAATCATCTTATACCTAATCCATTTACACATCAGTATAAACTATATGCTATGCTTTTGGAACCTCTTTCTAAGGTAAATATTTCGTCTTTATCTTTCATTACCCTCCTGCATACTCAGGTGCACAGGGCATCCACCATTTTCCAGCATTTATTTTGGTCTTGTGCTGGTTTGTTGAGGCTTCTGAGACACATGTTGATAGATTTGACTTCTTTCTCTTTAGTTCTGCATCATGTTTATCTAGGTCACCCTCTTTTCAAGTGGTGTCCATATTATCACTTGCTGTGAAAATGGTGTTGGTGGCATCTTTAAAGCGTGTCCTAAGTATGTCCATTGTTGTCTTCTTACCATGGTGGAGTTTTAGATTGGTTTGCTCACTTTGAATTTCTGATGTTGCAGGAAACTTTCCAATGAACTCTGAAGATCATTTCCAGTTATTTACTCCGGAATAAGTTAATCTTCTTGTCAATTACTGTTGTCCATTTTTATCTCTCACCCTCTCTTTCAGCACCCACATAAAAAACTAACTTCTACTGTCATTCTGTTTATCTTTAATAAAAACTTAGTAAAACATCTGTTTAGTTACAGTCTTTTGTTAAAAGGAGCAATGGCGTGAAACTTAGGCACTGTATTATTGCAAAGGAAGTAGGTCCTGAACCCACCTCCTATTCAATTTCAAAATCATTATAAATCTGCAAGTGAATGAAGTCACTTTCTAATTACTCATGACTAGGGTATTTTTTTGGGGGGTGCTTTTGTGAAACTGTTGAAATATGCAAATGAAGCCTAGACAGGAAGGTAGGAGAAGCCACCCCCACGCAAGTGTACCTAACAGCTGAAAGGGTTTGCAGGAAATTTCCTTTCACTTGTATAAAAAGGACCAGAAACCTGCAGTTAGAAGCAGAAATCCATAAACACCAAGCTACAGTCTCCAAGGAATTCAGGTAAGAAATGGAACTGAGTACTCTGCTTTATGCTAACATAAAAATAATGATACTATATTTTTAATGAACTGTATATTAAAAACCAGCATGGTCTAGTGGTTAGAGTATGGGATAAAGATTCAAGAAACCTGGGTTTTATTCCCAACTACTACTGTTGACTTGCCACGTGATGGTGGGAAAGTGTCTTCCATTTCTCTATGCCTCCATTTTCCCATCTGTGAAATGGTGATGTTACTGATGTATCTTTGTAAAGTATTTTGAGATATCTGGATGAAAAGAGCTATATAATAGCAGAAGATTTCTTGTTGTTTATTTTAAATGGGTTTAGACATTGAACATGGATTGTCTACAGTCTAGACTCTAGAGGAATTAAGTTATTTCACTTAAGTCTATGAACACTTTCTGTAGCAACAAAAACAATTTTAAACCATGCTTGAAAAACAGGCAAAAAACCCGCCTTCTTGAACATGAAATCAAATTTTGTGACTGATCATATTTTTGCCCTGGCACAATCTAGATTCTACTGTTGACCATTTATACACAGGGAAGAATTAGAATGACATCTAAATGTTATTTTCCCATATGAAATCACATACAAAGAGCCTAGAAAGGTCATTTTAAATAACCTTTAGAATAATTAGTAGGTCATTAATAACGACACTGATAACTTGGAGGGTTTGCTATTCATGTGGACTATGCATGAGATCCCATTATTCTCTTATATTTAATGTGAAAGTAGGAAGGATGATCTTGTGGTCAAGTGAGAGGATTGGGAATCAGAACTTCAAGGGGTGACTTGATTAGAGTCTGTAAATACCTACATGGGAGACAAATATTTAATAATGGTCTCTTCGATCTAGCAGAGAAAGGTCTAACATGATTCAATAGTTGGAAGTTGAAGCTAGACAAACTCAGCCTGGAAATAAGGTGTAAATTTTTAACAGTGAGAGTAATTAACCATTGGAACAATTTACCAAGGGTCAGAGCGGAGTCTCCATGACTGATAATTTTTAAATCAAGATGGGATGTTTTTCTAAAAGCTCTGCTCTAGGAATTACTTTGGGGAAGTTCTATGGCCTGTGATATACAGGACGATAGACTAGCTGATCCCTTCTGGCCTTGAAATCTATGAAACTTCTGGTTCTATTTCCCAGTTCTGCCACAAACAGCCTGTTCAGAAAGTCAGTAAACCTCTGTGCCTGTTTCCCCACATGTAGAATTCTTACATACCTTTCAGAGGTGTTTTAAGGGCACATTCATTTATGTTTATAAAGTGCTTTGAGATCCTGGTATATAAAGTGCTCAGGAAGGGCTAAGTATTATTACAGAATAAACTCATGTCCCTCTGGATTATAGAAGCTTCAGAACCCAAGTAAAATGGAATGAAAATGGTGGTGTCAAGGGTGAATTTGGCCCATTACTCTTAAAATTAAACAAACTCACTCTTGTTGGTAGCATGGTCACTTTTGTTCATGTTTTCCATAAACAACATACCTGGCATTTAATAACATTTAAGAGTTTTAGACTTGGTGAGCAAAATGAATGGCACAGTTGCTCCAGGGAACCGATAGAAGTCCCATCACTTGACTTAAGACTGTGATTCAACAAAGCCCATAAGCACATATATTACTCCATCACTATTCTGCCAAGTGTTTAAGTATATTATATATTACTATGCTGACTTCTACTAGATTAGGCTCTATCCCACTGAGTCAATAGGCTGAAGAAACTGTCAAAAGAAAGATGAGAAGATAAGGAAAGAAATTGAGAGACAAGGTGGGTGAGGCTACAACAACACTGCATACTTGAAAGAAATTGAGTCATTCATTTCTAATGACAATTGAAAATGGCAAAGTGGGATACATTTGGAAGGCATTACAGAGAGAAAGGATCAAGTGGAGAACACATTCAATCATACTTGTATAAACAGCTAATTATGCTAACAAAAGACTTGGTTTCAGAGGTGCCAATCACCTGTAACTCCAGTTGAAGTCAATGGGAGCAGCAGGTGCTCAACACCTCTGAAAATCAGTCTCAACATGAATGTAACATTGCAACCCCCATTTCTTTTTAACAGGGGCAGTTTGGCCTGTCTGTTTTGTAGAATGATGATGACCATGAGTCGTTTCTGCTGCCTGGTTTTGCTTCCATTTTTCTTTGGTGAGATTCTAACGGCGGAAGGAGGAAGGCTCCGCTTTGGTGACTGTGAACTGAGTGGTGTGTCTTTCCAGGAACTAAGGGACTACTTTGGTGCAATCAGAGGAGCCACCGTAAGTACCACCTGGAAATGCGTGTTGGCTTCCAATCCGTTCACAGGAAATCACAAGTGCATATTGAGAAGTCTGAATTAAAGGAGACCAATCAGAGCATTGGCTCACATGACATCTAGAAGCAAATTCAGAGGCAGAACAGCTGCAGACTCAGATGAACTGAACACCACATTGAATTATTCCTATAGAAAATGAAAGGAATTTGGAACCAACGTTCTGCTTTCTTTACCATTTATAGTAGTCATTAGGTTGGAACAAATGCCCAGTTCAATGTCATTTGAAACCAATGTAAAAAAGAAACAGTGGCCCCGAGCAAAACTCTCAGGTGGCTGACTATAATTTTAAGCCAAAAATAATGGAAACTGATTTCCCCTTTTCATCCCTTCATTTAGGGTGACCAGACGTCCTGATAAAATCGGGACTGTCCCGATTTTGAGGAGTTTGTCCCGCGTTCCGATATTTTGTTTCGGGCTTGTTTTTTTTTTTTTACACTCACCCATCCGGGTCTTCGGCGGCAATTCAGCGGAGGGTCCTTCAGTCGCTGATGGTCTTCGGCGGCATTTCGGTGGCGGATGCTTCTGCCTTTTGCGCAAGGTTTATTACCCGCCACCGAAGACCGTCAGCCATTGAAGGACCCGCCGCCGAAGACCCAGATGGGTGAGTGTAACAATTAAAAGGGCGCCCCCCAGCGGCGGTCCTGATATTTTCCAGTTAGCATCTGATCACCCTACCTTCATTCAAATGATGTCTCTTCTTTTTGTAATTGCAGCAAACCCAAGACCGCATGACTGACGTTGTATTGCTGAAGAGAGTTGCTCTGCACGGAGTCCCGGTAAATGCTGTAATTTGTCAATAAATCCTGGTGCTCAGAGTAGGGAAATTTCCTGCCCTCTCTCCTCCTGCTTTGAATTCACCTTCACACACACAAGCTTTTTTTCATTTCTAGTGGCGCTTTTCATATCTTCCTCTTGTCCCTTCCCCGAAGGAGGCCTTCAAGGTTCCATCACCGCTCTATTCCTTTCACCACCAGCCTCTTCTCCTTGTCCCATGCCTCTTACTTTGCCCTCAAGACCGGAAATCTTGGAGTCATTTTTCATCCCAAACATCTACCTTACACAGGTCATGTGTCTAAAAGACACCCCCACACCTGCTTTCCCTCTTCCTCCAGAATGTCCTGCCCTGTGCCTATGACTCTTCACATCTGAATGTGGTCTTTTCATTTCTGCAACTCTGTCTACACCTAAAGCCCTTCTCTCCAAGACCCTGTGTCATTTGTAATCTAAAGATCTCACTCTAAGAGCTGCCTCTGCAGTTTAGCCTCCTGAGTGCTTCCCCTTAATGCATTCTATGAAGAATACAGTATAAAGAGCAGATATCCTCCTCTTCAAGCTGCCCCGGAACTATTTCCAATTCTGCTCTCCTGCTTTGTACAGAACTTCCATTGGAGTGTGCATGTCTGGCATGAGACTACAGATCTGATACCACTGTTAGTCACAATAGATCCAAAGCTGAGCTCAGAGAGAAGCATTTTGCCCAGCTTACGTTGCAATGATCTCATGGACAAAAGCTTGCTGAGAGCTTGCTGGATGAAACATGAGAGTGAATACAATGGAAAATAATCTTGGAAAATGAGCATGGCACCCAGGGCTCAGTGTGGACAGAGGAACCACTTTATGGAGTTCAACTGCTTGAGCATTGTGCTGAATTGCCTATGATTTCAAGATTTACTTTGCAAATATATGTGTGTATCTTTCATTTAAGTTAATGCATATAACAAGAGACTTTGCATGCAAATGAATAAGAGACATAGGATATTTTGACACTGCGATAAGCCTCATGTCCTCTCCTCTTGCCTTAGATTTCAGAGAGCTGCTGCTTACTCCGCCATCTGTTGAGGTTCTACATTGAAAGTGTTTTCAAGCACCATGAAGCAACAAGCTCCCTACTTCGCAGAAGAACCAGTAGGCTGTCTAACTCCTTCCTCAGCATTAAGGGGAAACTGAAACACTGTGTAAGCATGGAGCCTATATCAGGTTTCTTTAATGCCATGAAATAGGGGCCAATAACATCACGAAAAGATGGAGTCTTGGGTCCAATAGTTATAAGAACAGTGTGTGAAATATGTTTAAAAAATAAAACCTTGAATAAAATAAGCTAGCGCAGCCTGTGCTGTCTGTTCGAATAACACTTACCTGCTGAAAGAAGCAACAGAGGGTCCTGTGGCACCTTTAAGACTAACAGAAGTATTGGGAGCATAAGCTTTCGTGGGTAAGAATCTCACTTCTTCAGATGCAACTTGCATCAGATGCGACTTGCATCTGAAGAAGTGAGGTTCTTACCCATGAAAACTTATGCTCCCAATACATCTGTTAGTCTTAAAGGTACCACAGGACCCTCTGTTGCTTTTTACAGATTCAGACTAACACGGCTACCCCTCTGATACCTACCTGCTGGGTGACTGAATGATTCCAGAATTAGAAATGGGACAATAGGCCCAGATCCTCAAAGGTACTTAGGTACCTAAAGTCTCATTGATTTTAATAGGAGTTAAGTGCCTAAATACCTTTAAGGATCTGGGCCATAAAGCTTTTCACCTCTAGGCTACCTGTTGGTAAACACTGACCATGGGTTTGACAGCTTTTCTGAAATGAGTAGATGGATCTCTGTCTAGCTCCTAGTGGACATTGCTGAGAAAAACAGCATCATAACTGGTGCTAGTTCCCATTCTTTTGCAGTCTAAGCAAAGTAGGAAAGGACTGACTGGGCCATGGAGATTGAGCAAGCTTTCTCTTCTGCAAGCCAGGGTAGGGGAAATATAAGGTAGCCTGCTTAGCTCCAGACCACGGACTTCAGTCTCCAGGGCTGCTTCTAAGCTGTTCCCAAAAATAAGCAAATTTGCTTGCTTTGCCCAATAGTTCTAACAATGTATTTGTTTTCTTTTACATAGCATGATCAGAGGAAGTGTTCCTGTGGGGAAGAGTCAAACAGTAGATTTCAACTCATCAGAGAGGAATATGAAAAGGTAACTTGGGGGATTCTCCCATCATCCATTGCACAATTGATTTCTGGCTCTGAGGGGGTGGGGGAGAGGGAACAAACAACACACCAACTCATTATTAGTAATTTGTATTATAATAGCACCTGGAGGCTGCAACCAAGATCAGGGCCCCATTGTACTTGACATTACACAGACACACAGGGCAAGACAGTCCCTGCCCCACAGAGCTTAGGCCCAGATTTTGAAAGGTATTCAAGTGGTGGTGTACTCGGTGTTGCAACATCTAACTGATTTAGGAGCCTAAATCTCATTTTTAAAAAGGATCTAGGCACTTTAGGAGTCTAAATCCCATCAACTGTTGCCCAAGTCATTTTTGAAAATGGGAATTAGGCTCCTACAACACTTAGGTTTTTTTGAAAATTTTGCCCATTGTTTTTAAGAATCAGAATTTGCAAATAGTTGTCACATACTGATATCTAAGATACCAGTTTTCCTCCAGATTTTACGTAGAAATTAACTGTGGTAACTGTATGATACCTATTGGCTAAATCATGAATTTTGACGGTGTCTACCATTTCAGTCTCCAGTCTTCAATTTATAAGATTAAGAGAAAATCAGTTCAAAAAATTAAAATGAGCTCCTTTAGTAAAGTCCTGCGAGATCACCTTGATTACATAAGTAAAACGTGTATATGCAAAACCAAATCACTATGATCAACCTTTAATTTTATCTACAGCTTTTTATGAAGGCACTAACAGCATGACTTGGTTTTATTTCTTTAGCTGGATAGAAACGCTGCAGCAAACAAAGCACTGGGTGAGCTGGACGTTCTCTTCGTCTGGATGGAAGGGATTAAGAACTAAGAACACGGAGAAAATCAAGAACACAGCCTATTTTTTATTTCAATAACTTATTTATTTCGAAATTATTTACAAATCTTCATGTCGTTTTTGCTTTCTGTAACACAGAGTAAACTGATGTAGCTCCATGGAAGGTCTGACAGTGTACATTAGGTGACGATGGTCCTGTGCATGTTCGTTGTTTGTTACTGAAAGAGGCAGATGTCTGCATGGCTCAAGGAGAAATTCCCCAAGATCCTGATCTTTAGAATCTCAAGGGATCTGGTGATATAGGCTGTGAGCTACTTTCATTTGACGGCACTGCACAGCTAAAGCAGATTGCCTGATCCTGGAATTGTGAGCACTCACTGCTTCTCAGCCCCAGGCCATGGGAGTGGAGTGGAGATGTCACATCAGGAACAAACTGATGTTGTTTCCATTTCACAGGGCCCAACAACATTATATCGCTACTTGTCTGGTACTTTCTACTAACGATGGGCCTGAACCAAACGCTGGATCTAAATCTTCTCCTTTCACTTACATCCATGTAGATCAGGAGAAACCCCACGGTAGTAGATGGAGATGTGTATCTATATATCTGGGGTGAAATCCTGGCTGTACTGAAGTCAAATGGGAGTTTTGCCATTGGCTTTGAAAGGGGCCAGGACTTCACTTCTGGTGTCAGTGAGATGAGAATTAGTCCCAAGAGGTTTAGATAAACTTAGATAAGTATTCACCCAAAGCGGAACCTTTTGAGATTCTCACATCACATTATGCACAGGTATAAGTGACAAGAGCTTATCAGACACTAACTTGTAAAGTATCTTAGAACTAAAACTACATTTCCATCATAACACTCATTTGAGATCTCTAATGAAAGGTGCTTTGCAAGTTCCAAATGTTATTTATTTTAAATAAGCTCTATTTAAATAATCTGTTTTATTTAAGATGTATTTATATAAAATGTATTTAAGGTGTATCTGTTCTTGTATAACTAATATGGCATGATCGTATTGTCTGTTATTCAGTATGTACATATTGTACAAGCTACTAGCAGTGAATAATGTCATTGAGAAACTGACATCAGGTGTAATTTGTTCTTGCAATATTTTAAATGTCTAACTGTATTTAAGATGTATGGTCAAAGTTATTTGCTTTTTCGCAGCTAATAAAAGTTTAATAGTTCATTTCAAAACAGATGTAGTTGATTTCTTTCTTACAGATGTTAGGGGAAGGGCAGCATCTGAGAAGGGGGAGAGGGCTTGTATTGTCCTCCTGTCTTCAGAACAGACAGGACTTAGCCATGAGAAATATAAGGAGGATTACTTATTGACGCTACTGGACACAGATGGGCCCTGTGGTTGTCTTTCGCTCCCAGATTAACACAGCCCATTCTGTCCAGTGTACCCACGTGGGGGTCATACTAAGTCCTGGCCAGGAATCCGAAGTCATGGAAGGGAATGGTGACTAGAGAACAGGATCCAGTACCACTGTGAAGGTCACTGTGAAGTAGTCTGGGATGATACCTTCTGCCTGGACCGTAGCAATATAAGCTCCCCCACCACACTAGTAGGGGTATACACGGAGGGACCTCTCTAGGCCTGTGATGTTAGTTTAGGGTCTGAATCTGATTTCACTTATACTGCTATAAATTAAAAATGACACCCCCCTGAGTGAGGTAATATCTTCTATTGGACCAATTTCTGCTGAGAGAAGGTACAAGCTACACAGAGTTCTTCTTTAGACCTGGGGAAGGAAGCGGAGTGTTGGAACTGAATATAAATTGGGACAGATTGTTAAGCAGAAAGGGTAACATGTTGGAATTAAACATAACTTCACTAATGTCAATGGATTTACATCAGTGTTAAATTGGGATCAGGCCCAGAGTCTCAATAACAATAAGCACTCCCTAAACATTTCTCCAAAACATTTTTATTTATTTGAATGAAAAACATGTATAAAGTATTTGGAAAGGAAAACAAACAAACTCTGTTTTCCAGCCAGTTTCATAGCTGATCAGAAATTTAGCACCAAAAATGCATTTGATGAAACACGAGAAATTTTTGCAAAACAATTCTCCTTCTTCTTTTTCTGGGCACTGGATTACCAACTATATTCACCTAGTTCAAGCTGACAATGAAGATGAACTTTAATGCTATATCAAAATGCCAATGAGCTTATAGGGTGAAATCCATTCTTGTGCAAAGAGCACAAAATTGAGACAACACTTCAGTCTATTAACCTAATTTGAGGATTTAAGTGGTGCTTCGGTCCTGCACTGGCCCTCTACATAGGAGAAATCTTCATCCACAGTCAATAAATATTGAGGGGAAAAGTTTACCTCTGCTTTTAATGTTTACCTGAACCTGCGTGTTTTGGCAACCATCTGTACAGACCAAGCTCTGCAAAGCAAGACCAAGATCTGCAGAGCAAACTAGAAAAATCACATTTAAACAACCACAGCAAATCCATTGTACCTTTGTAAACTTAGCATTAGCACTTTGTGTGGAGAAAGCATGTAGAGCAGCTTCTGCAGAGCAGCGTGGTCACAGCATCAAAGTAATGCTTTGCCATGTAGGGTTCAGGTGCTGATTGGAGGCGGCTTTGTGTGTGCCTCAAGTCCTTCCTCAGCTGTGCCTGGTGACCGATGTGCAGTCACAGCAGCTCTTATAAGTCAACTCTGCAGTGATATGAGTCACGCGGTACATGAGAACCTAGGAAAAAACCATAGACAGTAGGTGGTAATGAGACAAGTATCTTTTTTATAAAATATTACATCTAGCAATGGGTCTAGGGTAATGCAGTGGTATGAGGCAGGGAGGAATACTGTGACTACCTACTCAGCTCCATTATGACTAGATGTAGTGGAATAGATTCTCAGCCTTTTGCACTGCAGACTCCTGTAAGCAGGGAAGGGTTATACTGGTAAAGTCACCACAAAAGGGGTTGCATGGACAGAAGGGGGTGTGAGGGAAGGTACTGAGATTCAGCGGGACAGGGTGCTCCAGGATGGGCAGGAGAATCCTGGGGGTTCCTCCCTGGGCTGATCCCAGGTGCCAAGGTACTGCTCCAGCGCCTTTGGATCCCACGCCCTTCTTCCCAGCCCAATCCCAGGCCCCAAGGCAGATGCTCCAGCCCCTCTGGGTCCTGCTCTGATCTCTGTGCCCCTCTCTAGGGGTGAGTTTACGCAGGAATGGATCCCTGCCAGTTTCCACTGCCCCTGAGAGGGGTTACAGAGGTAAAACTATTTTGGCCAAAAAAAAAAAAAATCACACCTCTCGTCAATGTAGTTATGTCATAAAACGTGTAAGTGTAGCACAGGCCTTAGTGACTTAGGACCACAGGCAGAGATGGCCACTGACTATTTTAAAAGGCATTACGAGGGAGCACATCTTACTGCCATGTGTGACTTTGAAACTCTTCCTCACAAAATCCCACTGACATCCAGCGGAACCAGTGTGCCTAAGTGACCTAGGTGCTTCTGAAAATCCTGCCTTTAGGGTTGATGGAGCCTGAGCTTATTCCCTAGTTGGTGTTTTTTAAAGTGGTCTGAGAGAGCCAGGACAACTGTGTATTGTAGTGGGAACACAGTCTAATGAGTTAATCTGAAGCAACTCTTGGCTCTCAGTAAAGATTCCTGACACTAGTGTGCCTTGGCGGTTGGAAACACGTAATCAGCAGCAGCAGGAGCATCATAACGTTTATACAGCATTTTTCAACAGTAGAGCTCAAACCAGGTCACTCATTATCCCTGTTTTACAGCTGGGGCAACTGAGGCACAGAGAGAAGAAGCGACTTGCCCAAGGTCACCCAGTAGACCAGTGACAGAGCTGGGAATAGCACAGAAGTCTCCTGCATCCCAGTCCAGTGCTCTAAGCCATAGGCACATTGCCTCCCTGCCAAGATAATGTAACGATTACAGGGTTTTGCAAACTTGGAAATATCCACTGAATGTCTGACTAGCCAAGCCTGCAAAGAAAAAAAAAATGACGACACAAATTACAACTCCCCAAGCGAATTTAACTGCATTTTTCCAGCTTGCCTCACAATTTTCTGAAAAGGCAGGTCTCTCACCTGTTTCATCAATGCCTAAAAAGCCTCGTTGAACATCCAGTTATCTGGCACCTTCTTTCAATTATTGCCAGCAAAAAATGCTGAGTCTTGTACGTTATGCAAGTGCTGTGCATTTCCCAAATGAAAGCATTTCCTGCTGTGTCTGCTCATAGCATCACTACCTGAACATGTATCCAGCTTGACTGGGACAAAAGAATAAAGGACTAGGGTGTGTAATACAGAGCCTGCCCTGTTGAGTAGGGACTATTATACCCCTGCCAGTAAACTAACATTGAAAATATCCATGGTCACAATCTTTACGGTGATCATTCTCTATCCATGCCACTATGTCTTTCAGCGCTAATGTAGCACTCCTATATTTATGGGTCAGTTATATTAATTGCGGTCATTATTTTATTACAATTTTCTAGCTTTGCTATTTAATAGTTTACCACACATGGACGCCTACTTCGGGCATTCCAAGGGGCTATATGACGAGGATGACATTTAAAAAGAGAAACTGAGTCTGAGTATCGGAAAAATGGCCTCACTGGGAGATCTATTAGGCAGTGGAATAGCTTAAGAAAAGATAACATTCTTGTCACTGGGGATATTTAAACAAGACTAGAAAAATTCTTTAAAAATGTACCCTGTGCTAGCCAATAAGTATCCTGTGCCAGAACTAGGTAACCAAGCTATCCCTAATTTCCATGATACAGATCCGCGCCTCAGTTTCCCCACTGAGTTCCTTTGTAAAGTGCATTGAGATCTACAGATGAAAAGCCCTATGTAAGGGCTAGGTATTATATCCACTGAGACATTGCTCTGACTAGCGGCCTGAAAAATGGCAGCATTATAAAGGTTAAACCTGTCAGACAAAAATAAACAGTTAGTTAAGTCACATGTCTTGCAAGTTACTTCCTAGTGTTGCCGTTTATTGCGTAAGCTGAACTCACCACTGGGAAGCCATATATCATGCCAAAATTATCTCTCTTTTCTTGTTGTTGTTGATGACTGGTGAACTTTTCTCTAGAAGAGGATAATGGAACTAGTCATCCCCTAGAGAGGAAGGAGGTCTAAGCATGAACCTGGCTTCCCTTCTGTTACTGCCGAGAGATGAGATTTGTTAGGTCTTAGATATGTGGGGCTGGTTGCGCCGAGATGGCTGGTGAGGGGAAGGAGCAGTTGGAATTACTAATGGGTCGTTTGCAGTAGTAAAGGAAAGAAAGTGCCCTTTGAGTGTTTTTGTCTCTTTGTTTCTCCCTCTCTTGCACCCTCTCCATGGGCCTGAAATACAGATTAACCCTAGTACCTCAACAAGAGGGAACGTATGTGGTGGTTAGCGCCTGGAACAAAGGATCTGGAATTAGAGCCTAACGGTCTCTCCAGCCCCTTCCTGCTAGGTATAATGGAAAGCAGTTCTAAAAGCCTTGATACCCATAGACATATGCTTGCTCCAGGACAGGCAGCACTGCAGAACACAGCCATAAGCCTGCCTTCTGAGGACCCCATCATAAGCCCTATTGTAGGGGACATGCAGAGGGCCGGAGGGGTATGTTGCAGTGGGAGATTTGGGGCAGCGCTGCAGTTCATAGGGCAGCCTGGGGAGGTTGCTGTAACCTAGACAGGCCTCTCCAGCCCTCAGAGCAGCCTGGCAAGAGCTTCCTTAGCCCCACTTCCCTCTGGCCTGGGAGTTCTGTGCTGTGCTTCTTAGCGGCACAGCACCAAATCTCACCCCTAGATTCTATTCTGAACGCTGCCATTGATCTCGGTGTGATCTTGGGCAAATCATTCCACCTCTCTGTGCTCCAGGTTCTCCAGCTGCAAAAAGGGGCTAATAACACGCACTGAGAGGGGAGCCTTATGTAACTGGCTTTTATATCACTGGGTCCTGGATATATGAATGCAAAGTGTCATTGTTATCCCCTTTATTAAGGCGGCATGTCCTCAGAAGGCATCCTCGGGAGTGAATCATTGTCTGCTGCAGGTGGACGTAATCTTGACAGCAGTATTAAACGGTGGGGTTAATAGGTGTGGATTTAAGTTGCATGTACTGTTGGGTGAACCCCAAAATGTTTGCAGATTCCATTTGGATAAGTGGCCAAACCTTTTGGGTCTGGAAATCAGGGCTAGAAATCTCACAAGAATCTCATGCTGTATTTCAGCTCTTCCATTGCTGCTTCCAGTTGGAATCAGTGCAGAGGCAGGAGATTACATGAAAATTAAAGGGAGAGGTGTGGGGGAATAAAATTAACCCAACTTTTTCAACTTATTGTTAACTTAGCATTGTTGGATCAAATTCACCTCTAGTGTAACTTCAGTGGAGTTACATCAGGGATGGATTGGGCCCAAAGAATGAAAAACGTAATATACACTTTGGTTAATGAGAGGCTGGACATAGTCAATCGGATGAGCTGTATTTTTAGCCCAGTGAATGGTTTGTTAAGTTGACTCCCAGTTAATTGGATATCTGGGGCCAAATCCAGAGCCAGTATAAGTGGCTATAACTTCACTGAAATCAATGGAGTTTCACTTGATTAAGCCAGGACTCTGTTCTCTGTGAATTTGCTGTCTGATTCACCATGCAAAGTCCCATAATGCATGGCAACTTCTGTAGCTCTAATCTCCACCTCCCTGGATGGAATGGAATAGCGGCTGCAGTGACAGCAGACTGCAGTGTCCTTCATTCCAACCTCTTTTATGCGTGGAAAGGATTGCCAGGTTCCTGACATCTCTGTAGCTTCTGAGCTTCGCGATGAAATGTCATTCTCATCTAAAGGAACAGTGTGGGTGATGCAATGCAGAAACTGCGGCATGCCTTGTTGGAAAAGCTTCAGACAGGGGGACGGCTTTGATGAAAGGCCAAAACATCTGGATATCATCAGGCAGCTTGAACTGACAGCTCAGGTAATTATGGATGATTTTATCAGCCTAATTATATATCAGAGAGAAATTCCTACTGAGAGGAGAGGGAGTGGTAGAGAGAGAAAGGCCTTAAAATAGACAGCTCACCTATTTATACACCTCCTGCAGTGTCCACGTTATTTCTTTCTTGTGGTGGGTGGGTCGGTCAAGGGAAATGGCTTGGTGATCTAAGTTCAGCTATCTAATAACTGGATTTCCTAGCACCCCATGCTCATAGTCCTTTCGTGATCGTTCTCAACTCAAGTATGAGGCTCAGTACTGAAGTCCTGCTGAACAAAGCAACCATGTAGTAAGCAGCAACTTGCTATAATGGCTCAGAGTTGAGAGTCCAACCTGACTGCTAACACATTTCACTCTGTTTCCCTTTTCACCCCCACCAACAGCTCTTTCAGTCAACATGACCACCCAAGGTTTTTAGTTTGGGCCATCACCACAAGGTTGTCTCATCCAGATTGCTGCCACAATAGGGTCACATCAGGAATGTTTGATGATCTCAGGGCTGGCCTTACGGGTGAATGCTGTGGTCAGGGAAATGCCATGGTCAAGAAGCAAGGAGTGAGGCAGGCCTGGGATGCAAAGCTGCAGACGGGAGCTTGGAGCAATGTGTGAGAGGAGACAGTTGGGCCTGGGAGCAATGGGTAGGGGGTCAGGGGCACCAAAATACAAGTTTGACCAGGGTGCCATTTTCCCTAGGGCCGGCTCTGGATGGTCTCTTGCTCACACATGTCTAGCCTGTGCACACAAGCCATAGCTGGTGCAGACCAAGTCTGCCCAGTTCCATAGTAGTGTGCCATTTGGAACACATTAGCCCAGCTCTACCAAGACTTCACTGGCTTCCTGTGTGTTTCCAACTGCTGTAACTGAGCTAGGAAGATGGTTTGCCTACCTGGCTAACAGCCTGCCTCCCTGTGTGTCATACAGACAGGTGACATTAGCTGGGCTGCTTTTACTGTCAGCCCCCAGATCTGAAATTCTCAGTGGTGAGTCCTGGAATTTATTCCCTCTGTTGATCAAACAGAGCCTGAGTTTGCTGCCCTTCAGAGCCTGATGCAAGGTTTGTCTGTTTGCATAGGGCTTTGCCTAAGGAAGTGATTAGATAATGTAAGAAGGAGCAGAAGTCAGTCTGGGTCTGTGTTTGTTAGCATGTGTATTGCTAGTGAACACTGTATACATGTGCCCCCTAAATTAATTTAAGTTCAACATCCTGGGCTACAGTAGCCTATTGGTTAATGCTCTGCCCTAACATGCAGGAGACCAGGCTTCATTTCCCAGGATTACCCCACAGCGGCCCTTTGGATTTGCGTCTGTTGCAGAGGCTGATCCTGTATCCGAATTGTTTGTGCTCTGCACGGTTACACTGCCTGGGTAAGCTGACAACAAAAATTACTACATGACCCCAGGAGGGGGGACCGAAGCCTGAGCCTGACTGAGCCCCGTCACCTGGGGGCGAGGGGACAAAGCCAAAGCCCAAACCCCACTGCTCCAAATGGGAGCAACACCTGAGCCCCACCATCCAGGGCAGGGGTGGGGGGCCAAAACCCGAAAGCTTCAGCAAGGAGGTGGGGAGCCTGTAACCTGAGCCCCGCCACCCAGTGCTGAAGCGCTTGGGCTTTGGCCCCGGACGGTGAGGCTCAGGCTTTGGCTTTGGCTTCATCCCCGCATCCCAGGAAGTCTAACTTCTGCCCTGGCGACCCCATTAAAACAGGGTCATGACCCACTTTGGGGTCCCAACCCACCATTTGAGATGTTCCTGCAGTCTGTATAAACACATTGGTATCACCAGACTTGCCACTTTCATTTTCCTTAGCACTGCACTGATGCTTGTTTGTCCAGCAGCGCAACTTTACTCCAGTAATTTTTGTAAATCCATCCCCCGCCCCTGGCAAACAAAAAGCAGGGAAGGGAAGGAGCAAGACAGGATTCACAAGGCTCATGCTGAACCTGGGAGCATCTTGCACTGCAGCCAAGTGCGTTACTAGCACAATGGAGGTGTGTGTTACATAAGCCAAAGGGAATGGGATTGTCAGGGGTGTCTGATGGGCGTGTGGGCTGAGAGCTTTCAGGATATGATTACGGAACTGTCCTCAGTCAGTGGTGCATGTAACATGAGTAACATTAGACATTGAGGCCAATTCTGCTTTTAGCACGATAAGGGTAAGGCTGGGCCGTGTGGGAGACGGAACTTTCTTGGGGACTGGTCCAATACTGTGGAATAAACTCCTCCGGGAACTAAGGGCCTTCACAAACCTCATCACTTTTCACTCCAAGTGCAAAGTGTGTTTCTTTGACCTCACTTTCTCTAACATAAATTCACAGCAACGTGTATATTTAAAAACAACAAACTTAAAACCCTACCAAAACAAGACACTGCGCTGCATATGCTTCTCCCCCTGGGGAGAGGATGACAGAACAAACAACAGGTGATAGATGTTGGTCATGATGTTTAATGCACTACTGGGAGGCACCCAGATGCGTTAGCCCAGTATGAGAACCTGCATAGAATAGAATAGTGCAAAGTAAAAATCCAAAGTAAGTCAAGGGACTTCAGTGGGTTTACGCTAACATTAGACTGTTGTAAATGAGAGTAGAATCTTGCCCTCCGACATCAGTGAGCATCTGCTGTAGATTGGAAAGACCATAGGTGGAGAATTAGGGATTGAATAGTTGTGGGTGAACTTACTGTTCCTGTCAGCTCCCTCGAGCCTGCGGGGTAACACGCTGTAGATATTTTCCATTGGAATGTGCCCTTGGCCATGTTGGAGCGCACTCAACCTCTGATTTATTCCATAGGTTTCACTGGAAGCTGCTTCTCCAAAACATCCAGACATGTAGATTGTAATGCCTATAAACCAACGGCAGTCAGCAGGTCTACAGGCTCAATACATTTAACATTCGTGATTTGTTATAGTCGCCCTGAAATAAACTAATGGCTGGATTTTGAGAGTGCTGAGCATATGCACCTCCCACCAGTGGAAATGTGCCATGTTAGCACCTCTGTCAATCAGACTCTAAAGCAGTTATAATAATGGTGCTTCTATAGCAACTTACAGCCAAAGATTCTGCTCACCAGACTTTACAAAATGGATGACAAGTTGCTTACACTGTCTTCACTGAAATGCAGCCTCCTCTGGGATGGAAGGCAGGCGTATAGCCACATAACACAACAATTCAGGTGAGCAAATGAAATAGGTTAAGTAAACGAAAAAGCGCGAATTGAAACTATAGGGCAATTTTATGCAGGCAGAATGTAATTAGTCAAATTAGAATTTGGCCGGGACATGGCAACGAACACTCAGTCATCAGATATGGATGTTCACAACGTAGGTTTTAAGTTTCAGCTGAAATTGTTTTATTGCCTATCTAGCTGTTTGGTTTGTTTGGTTTTTTCCCTAGAAATGAAGCCAGCTGACTGGTAATTTTCCCCTTGATGTGATAGGTGCAAGTGTGGTGGGTATGGCACAAGAACCAAAATAGAATAGAATAAAATATCTGTGCAAACATCAGCTATTTTCACGAGTATTCGTGAATTTGATCCACTTTACCGTTTTGCTTTTGCAGCTACCTGCAGTTTTCATAGTGAAAAATAAAAACATTATTTTCTGCAAGAGGCAAGGAATTATGTGAATTTATCCAAAGCAGAAATCAATCCTTTTCAAAGAGAACTTATAGTTCTCCGACTGTGGAAACTGTCTTGTCGTTTCTTTTTACCACAGAGTGGCAGGTACCACAGACTGGTATAAGAAGTATGTGACCTTTCTCTTACCTTTCTTCCCTCGTACCTGTTTTCTAACAATTATCACAGAAGCCACAAGCAGCAGCATTATCAGGAGAATTGGTATCAGGATTTGAAAGACATCATTCCCATAATTGCTTCTCAAGAGGCTGGAAAATATTGAGTCAAAGGGGGAAGTGGTTTTACTGCCAGTTCTGACATGCAGATCCACTCGTCACACAAACAGCATGGTTGACCCGGTAATATTTGTAAGCTTGAGAGGAAATGAAATAAGCTAGGGGAGAGTTCATGCTGGAAAATCACAGATGGGGGAAAGTTTGTGGAACTCACCGCTTTGTATGCCTGGGATGTGCATAGCCGATTGTCCTGGAAGTCTTTGGAATCCCCTTTGTTATACTTCCAGACGCTGCATAGGTAACAGTGCTGCCAGTGACGTCTGCAGGCGTAATTATCGTATTCTCAGGGAATTTGATGCCAGGTGCAGCATAGGAGGTATATTTTGCCCATGCTCCATTAGTCATCTGTGGTTGTGTGACTCCTGGGGGAAAGCATATTAAAATGAACTGTTGCTACATTTCCCATTCTTGAACACGTGTATCTTTTCCAATAAAGCAAGTTTCAAAGTCAAAACTAGGGATGAGTGCGAGGGGCAAATGCTAATCTCACACCTATATCAATCTGGAGACACTCCATTGACTTCAGTGGAGTTACATGGATTTACACCAGGGGTTCTCAAACTGGGGGTCGGGACCCCTCAGGGGGTCATGAGGTGGTTATGTGGGGGGGTCATGAGCTGGCAGCTTCCACCCCAAATCCCGCTTTGCCTCCAGCATTTATAATGATGTTAAATATATTTAAAAGTGTTTTTAATTCATAAGGGGGGGGGGTCACACTCAGAGACTTGCTGTGTGAAAGGGGTCACCAGTACAAAAGTTTGAGAATCATTGATTTACACCAGTATGAGTGAGACCCAAATTTGGCGTGGGCTTTTTGTTTTTTAAACTGTAAAGCTCTTGAGCAATATTCTGCTCTCATTTCCTCATACTGTATTCAGTAGGTGGGCATAGCTGAGGTTAGGATTTAGTCTTTGTTTGCCCTTGAGGATCAAAGATGCTAATTGTAGGACTGGAGCCAGTCACTATCTTTGAAGGATATTACTGATGATCCATGATAAATAGACATTTACTGCAAAAAATCTAGATTCTTGAACACAGCGGACATGGTTCTGCTCTCGTATAAGAGTAATTAATCATTCATCATTAATTAATAATATAATAGGCTGGAGTCTGGCTGGGAGAGAATATATGGACAGACACAATGACCTTGCCAAGTGTCTGCATTGGAGCCTCTGTGGCAAGTACAGATTTAAACGCCCTATGCAGTATTATGATTACCAAATTGAAAACCCTCTAGAGAATGAAGAGGCTAAGATTTTATGGACTCGGGCCATTGGCACAGACAGAATAGAGCAGGCAAACAGGCTGAACATAGCTGTTGTAGAAAAGAAGACAAATAAGGCGATGATAATTGATATGATCATACCAGCAAAAAAACATTAAAAAAGAAACAAGAAGAGAAGATAGCGAGGTTTGAAGCACTTTCCCATGAAGTGGAATGATTATGGGAAACTAGAACAAAGACAATCTCAGGGATTATTGGAGCAATTCCTCAGGGTATGAATGAGCAGCTCAGGAATACATTAGGAGTGCAATACATCCCGATCGGTGACCTCCAGAAGTCAGCGCTCTTAGGCACTGTGAGAATTTTAAGGCAAGTCATAGGAGAACCAGTGCATCTGAGCACCTAAAATGCAGGAATTCTGCAGAAAGTTTAACAAAACTCCTGACTACTCAAGCCAACAGAGTCAGTTTGTGGTCAGGATTTATTATGACTCCTGGGGATAAATTTTAGACAGCAGCTTTCCCCTTTTAAGCTTAAAGATCTTTTATGTTTTGAAGGCTGTTTGTTTAAAAAACAACAACCATCCCCATTGTTAATACGGAGGGATAATTAATAATAATAATTAACATACCTACCTCATTAAAAATGTACATTCTTTAGAGCTGAGAACATGTTAGAAAAGAAGTCAATATTATTATCCCCATTTTACAGCTGGGGAAGTTGAGGTACAGATGAAGTGACTTGTCCAAAGTCACCCAGCAAATCTGTGGTAGAGCTGGGAAGAGAACCAGAGCGGCAGATCTACAACTGGCATAAATTATTATGCACCAGCTGAAGACCTGCCTCAAGTTTCCAGAGCCCCAATCCAATGCCCTATTCATGAGGCCGCACTGCCTCTCCCTTACACCCATTGTCCACAAATATGACTTCATTGATTTTAATGCAGTCACTCCACACTCCAGTCTAACTGAGAGCCAAATCAAGACTCACACTGAATATAACCATTACAGCACAGCCAGGTCCATATTGTCCTAGTGCTGGCAATACAAGCCAACAGCCCCAGGGAAAGGAATGGAGGAAACAAGCCCCAGTCCTAAAAGAACAAGAAGAAGGGATGTGTGGTACACAGCATTGTCTGGCCTTCATGCCTGTGCACTCATACAAGGGAAGATCTAAAGCCCTATTAACTAAGATCCAGGAGCCTGGTATTCTGAATATATTAGCAGCGACAACTGCCACGTGTTTATAAATTTAGTCAGAGAGGGTAACAAAAAACTACAACAACTTGTTGAGTCCTAAGAGGCTTAATCTTGATGGGAACATTCAAAAATAAATGCCTCAGTATTTAGGATTGGTTGATGATTTTCTTTTAGAGAGGAAAGAAAATCTCACAGGGAAATCAGCAGACCGGGGCTCAGGAGATTTGAGTCTGCCACAGACTTCCTGTGTGAGCGTGGGCAAGTCACTTAGACTACCTTGGGGCTCAGATCCCCATCTGTCAAATAGGGAGGATACTTCCACCTCACAGGGAGGCTGTGAGGATAAAACCCATTAACAATTGTGAGGCGCTCTGATACCACAATGATGAGGGGGAAGCAGATAAATTCCTAGATTAGATAGACAATTATACATTAGTGAATCCAGTGCTGGTGAAAGGTGCCCTGAAAGCTACCAAACAGGCACAGCCCAGGCAGCTGTGGCATACGATTCCCACGTGCATCACCTCATTAGTGTGAACTTGAGAGATCTCCCCCACTCTAAGGGAGAGATGGGGACCAGTTAGTGCCAATTCCCTTCCCTCTCCTCCCGTGAGGCTATAGAGAGGGATGCAGCAAACCTCACCTTGAGTGTCAGCACCTTTGTTGCCAGACTCTGTTGGTACCACAATAGGTCTGTCACATCTCAGGGGTTCAGCAGACAACATGCCCATTCTGGGTGGAGCATTCCCTGCATGGAACAGAACCAGATGTGTTCCTAGAGCACATGCTAAAAAGTCACGATCCAATTTTCATTACTAAAGCTAGACTGTAAGAGGTATTTCACAGAGTGATCATGCATCACCAATGACACTGTACAACCGGAATGATCCTGTACAGAGTGATCACATAGCCTCGGTGGCACTGTGTCTGCAGTGATACTGTACAGAGTGATATTGGATTAGCAGTGACACCATTCCATCAGAGTGATACTGTAGCATCAGTGACATGGTACCCCTGCATGATACTGCACTGTAGAGATAGAGAGAGAGATACTGTACAGAGTGACTATGGAGTGATCCCGTACCATTAGAAACCTTCAGCTCCACTTGGAGGGTCCTTCCACTGCCTTTGTCGTTTAGAAATCCTGTCCCACACGTGTACAGCCCCGTGTCCTCCTCTTCTAGCCTTGTGATTGTAATTTGAAATATTCTTTCCTGAGGCCTCTCAGTGATGGATATTCTATTCCTGTAATTCTCACTGATGAATGGAGAGGTGGAGATGATGGTGCCACAGACCCCTATCTCGAGCTCCCTGCACCAGAATTTTCGAGTGGAAATGTCCTTCACAGGACACTTTATGGTGATGGATCCTCCAACCTCACCAGTCACTTGAATGCATCGTCTTGCTGCACCTGAAACTGATGACACAGAGAAAGAAGTCACAGGGCCTGAGTCACATTTATGCTAAAGGGGCGTCACACCAAGGCACTGTCTTCACTAGGCAAAAATGTGGGTCCTGACCATGTGATAACTCACACAAGGTAAAATATGAGTGAAGACAAGGCCTTAGGCCCCTTTATAGAATCATAGACGTGTAGGACTGGAAGGGACCTCAGTAGGTCAGCTAGTCCAGTCCCCTGCGCTCAAGGCAGGACTACAAAATAACCAGACCATTCCTGACAGGTGTTTGTCTAACGGCTGTTCTTAAAAACCTCCAATGACAGAGACTCTACAAGAGTGGTGGGCAACCTGCGGCCCGTCAGGGTAATCCGCTGGCGGGCTGTGAGACAGTTTATTTACATTGACCATCCGCAGGCATGGTCGCCCACAGCTCCCAGTGGCCGCGGTTCGCAGCATTCACTTGATCAACATTATATGTCTCTGAATGGCTAGGGTTCTGATCCTTCCACCCTGTTTGTCACTGCAGCGTCTGAGTTCCGCTAGGGCACCTGTTTGAATTCTCCTTGTATTTAAACATGAAGGTTCCCAGCTCTGGAATTCAATCCCCCTCTAGTGTAACAGTGCCCAGGTCTGTCGACCTTCAGCATATACCGCAGTGACCTTCTGTTCGATGTTTGCCTGAGGGAGGGTTGATCTGAATGGGCGGGAATTGTTTTCTGGTTTGGTAATGCCCTTTTCTGTTGGCTTTTTGGGAGTAAAGACCGATTTTCTGGAGCACAAAGTCCCAACAGGCTTCATGTAAGATCAGGCTCCATGTTTTTATTGCATGTTATTCATGTGTCCTGAGCTAAGGAAGGGAGGGCACAGTTTATAAATCAATCAATAATTCAATAAAGTAAAACATCTGGGTATGGGCAGGGTTCCCCATCTATCTATCTGTGCAGTAAGCCCTTGCTGTGATCTATTTTCCTGGGCCTAGCTTGATAAAAATAGCAGGATAAATTCCACACATTACTACAGTGAGGAAGCTAATGGCTTGCTAACCACCAAACAACATGCTGTAGGAGTGCTTATAATTATGCACAAAATCCAGCAGTTTCTGATGCAGTATGGGAAAGAGTTGCTTCCAGATGGAAAACTTGATTGCAATATGAGTTTTGCTTGAGTAAGGATGGCTGGCTGGACTTGACCCTATGGGTAAAATCCTGGCTCCTTTGAAGTCAATACCAAAACTCTCATTGACTTCAATGGATTCAGGATTTCACCCCTATATCTTTAACATACTGGATCCAATTTACAAACATGAGTTCACTTGAAAGCTTTTAGGTGCCCACTATCCCAACTTAGCTAACATTAAGTTAACGTTGTGTGCCCAATTAACTAACTTAGGTTTGTAAATCACTCTGCATTAGAAACAAGGCTCACATGATAAACATCTCTAAAATGAAAATGTTCTTTTGTCCTGCAGAATTAAAGCATCTCCAGCTATTCAATGTTCTTGGAAAGCCACAGAAATATTTCATGGTCCAGGGTCGAACAATTCCTGACATTTCAGGTTTACCCACCTGCCAGACCCTTCATTCCCTCCCCCCCGCCAAGTTTTACAAATCACATTGGACGTTCTTGGAGGGTAAAAACCCTCTGCAATTTATGATAAAAGCAAACAGGCCCAGTAAACTGTTTAACTGTAGATGTCCCAAGTCTAAAAATAAAGCTCAAACATCTTCTTTGTTCTTACCTGCTATCTCCATTTGGACTCCCTGACGCGCTTTTTTAATCTATACAACTCTTACCTTGCAGCAAGAAAAGTAACATACTGATGAACTCCATCTTCTCCCTTTGTAAAACAGGAGTTAGAGCACACTCCGTGATGGCTGCTTGCTTCCTGTGGCACGTATTTCCAGTAACAGAAAGGAGGAAAGCAACAAAAAGAACTCGCTATGCTTGAGGTCCTGTATCAGATCCTTTCTCGCGCTACAAATACAAATGGTATGCAAACCATAAAGGAAGTTTTATAGGAGGCTTCAAAACATATTGGACCAAATTCATCCCAGGTGTAACCCTGTTGTGAGGTTGCACCTGGACTGAATGATTTTCTTTCTTTCTTTAGATTTCTGTCTGATCTGAGCCCCACATCAAAGGGCACTCCGCCCCCACCATCCAAAGCTCCGGGTGCTTTAGACGTACGGTTAAAAACACAGGAGCTGCAAAGTAAAAACCAACCCAAAGCAGCAGCACTTGTTCCTCTTCACGTATGTCATCTGAGCATCAGTCCTGTGATCAATGCAGCGTAAACCTTCCTTTACACCCTGGGCTTGTCTACACGGGGGAAAAGCCCAGAGTAGCTGCTGTGCACGAGCTAGTGTTCACTAGCTACTCTGTGTGGCTGCTCTGCCTGCTTGCTAACAGTGCTGCGAGTAATTTTTGTTTTTACCGCTGCCTTGTGCCAGGCCGCGTTACCACGAGCTTGCCCCTGAACCGCAAGCCCTTCCTGAATGGGCTGAAGGGGAAGCCGGTGACGGAGAAGCTGAAGTGGGGGATGGAGTCCAAGGGCTACCTGGTGTCTGTCGATGGCTACATGAACATGCAGCTTGCCAACACAGAAGAATACATAGGTGGTGCCTTGTCAGGCCACCTTGGTGAAGTTTTGATAAGATGTAACAACGTCCTGTGCATCAGAGGAGTAGAAGAAGAAGATGGAGAAATGAGAGATTAAGCGTGTATATTTCTGGAAAATAAAGATGAGTTTTTCACAAAAAAGCCCACAAAACAAACAGTGCCCTCAGCACACCCAAAGTTAAGCTGATGCACGCAAAGGGGCACTCTGAGTCAAAGGAAGTTGTAGCATGTGTAGACATACCTGAGCTAGGTTGGATCTAGCTAGCTCCAGTAACACCCACAAAAGCACGGGTGGCAGCATGGGCTGCGAAAGCCCATCCAGGACTCTGGATATGTATTCGAGTGACTAGCCCAAGCTGCACCCTGTGCTGCCATGGCTTCACTGCTCTCGTTTTTGGAGCTAGCTAGATATCTATTTTGGGTATGTCTACACATGCTGCAGTGACACCTCTGCCGTGTAGACATGCCCGTAGAGTCAGGCCAATTATGCTTAGCATCACCAATACGGCATGAGGTTATTTCAACCCTATTTGAACTACCGGAGTCCCAGAGTTCAGGCTGATCTTGGATGTTCCTGCTTTCATGTTCTGCTTGAGCAAGAGTGTGGGAAAGGGAGCACCAAGGGGAAGTGAGAGTGACAATCCGGTGGGAAAAAACAATGAGTAAAGCTGGGGAAGACAGTGAGAGAGGGTGAAAAAACAAAGGGAAGGAGCCTAGATACAGAGAGCAAACTCTCTCTCTCTCTCCCCTGGTCCTTCGGGCTGAGGTGCATAGGGCTTGTGGAGGGAGGCAGCCTCGCTTTCCTGCTGTCCTCCTTGGAACTCTTCCATGGTTCCCGGTCTCCAGGGCTGTCCGCCTGGTTCCTTTCAGCCGCACATTATTAAAATAAAGACATGTAGCATCACTGACCTCCAATCAGTGCTTTCACTGAAGGAATTAATAGGGTAGGGTGACCAGATGTCCCGATTTTATAGGGACAGTCCTGATATTTGGGGCTTTGACTTATATAGGTGCCTATTACCCCCCCAACCCTTGTCCCAATTTTTCACTCTTGCTATCTGGTCACCCTATAATAGGGTGATACATGAGTGGCCCATAGCAGGCACACCCTTCCTTTGGCCAATATGTATTTATATCCCTTTTATAGGTTGTGAGAACCAAGTCAGTGTTACTTAAAAAAAAACAGCCTATTTTTGCTTATAGTGTGTGGTACAGTAATATAGGAAGTGTTCATGCATCTCCGAGCAGGTGGTGTGAGGCAGGGTCTGCCCCTTTTGCTAGCTTCAGTGTTATCGCTAGCATCGTCCCCTCCTAGTAGCCGAGCAAAGCTCTCATGCTTCCTCCCAGCTCTGACAAACCACAAGGGCTTTCTCTGAAGTAGGCGGGTGGCGAGGTCAGGAAATAACACTGCCTGCACTGCGGGTGTCGTCATGGAACCCTGTGGAACCGAGAACTTGTCAGAACATTTTCTTGAACATGAAGACTATGGGCCTGATTTTCTTCCTGTTTACACCAGTTTCACATCATGGCAATGCCACTGACTTCAGGGCAGTGACGTCCCCTTGTTTATACTGGTGTTACTGAGAGGGGAGTCAGACCCAATAGACCTGAATCAAAGCCCATCAAAGTCATTGGAAAGACTCCCATTGACTCCAATGGACTTTGGATCAGGATCCATGTTCGAAACGTCTGAGTGGGGTTTAAAACTCTTCACTTCTCCTTTTTCTCATAGACTCATAGACTTTAAGGTCAGAAGGGACCATTATGATCATCTTGTCTGACCTCCCGCATGATGCAGGCCACAAAAGCTGACCCACCCACTCCTGGAATAATTCTCTTCCTTGACTCAGCTGTTGAAGTCCCCAAATCATGATTTAAAGACTTCAAGTCGCAGAGAATTCTCCAGCAAGCGACCCCTGCCCCATGCTGCGGAGGAAGGCGAAAAACCTCCAGGGCCTCTGCCAATCTACCCTGGAGGAAAATTCCTTCCCGACCCCAAATATGGCGATCAGCAGAACCCCGAGCATGCGGGCAAGATTCTCCCACTCTGTCTCATGCCTCCTCTCCCTGAAACAGCCTCCCGCTTTCCACGTGTCAAGCACCCCCCTTCTGAAAACCCTCCATGAAACTTTCCAACATTTTCCCTTGTACCCTCTCACGTGTGAACCACCGTCCCATGTTTTGTATTTGTGTATGTTTGGTTGGAACCTCATTACGGCAAAGGCCCTATCTAATGTCTTCAGCAAAGTGAAATGTGTTCATTCACTGCTCTGTTTAAGGACAGTGCTTAGGCAGCTGATTTGCTGAGACCACCTGCTTTTCATGCTGACCGGTTTTGTCTCGTTGTTACTTTGTTCCCCTGTCTGTCTCCACCTCTTGTCTCTCCTCTTATACTCAGATTGTAAGCTCTTTGAGGGACCTGACCCATGACTGTGGTCCCTAGGAGTACTGTCATAGAAATAATAGTTAACGTATAAAACTTTTAATAGTTCACAAATAAGGCAGCAAGAGAACAGGTTGGTTATAGAAGTACAAGGATCTGGCACTAACCAAAGGACTCAGACTTGTTTGTACGTTGTGCTATTTTTTATTAATTTCTCCCATGGCTTTTCCAAGTCTCAGAAGCAGCACAGAAACCAGCACACAGGGCCCCAGATGCTGCAGTGAGCATGAAATAATTCGAAATGTCCCAAACACAAGGTCTTTTTGCCCTAAACTTGCTGCCGCCCCAGCTGCCCTTCACAGAGATGAGACGGGAGCCTGTGTCAATAGATTGCTGGCTGGTCAGGTGTGTTTTCTGTACCAAACGCTATGGAATGAGGAAGGTCAGTATCCCTACCTCAGGATCCTAACCAGATCTTTTGGTTCTCTGGATGAAGGATTCTATTGATAGCGAGTGTGAAGCTGTTTGTTCCCTCTGCTTTAGCCCATCTCCATATCTGAGACAGCCACTGGAGTTCAATTGACAGTCAGTGCCGGTGGCCTGTTACCCTGATGATCTCAGAAGGGAGACGAGAAGGCCCAACCAGAGGGGATCCTGGCACCTAGAAGTCAGGATGGCAAGAGATAAGGGTTTAACCTGGGTCAGATTTTCTTCCTCAAACCAGCTCCTTTGCACTGCGCAAGGGGCATAAAGAAGCCAGAATCGGGCCAGATGAGAACCCCCTTGGTGAAAAGCCAGGCACCTCCATTTCCTGTGCCAGTAATCACCCATCCCTGGGGTAGGGGAAGTGCTGGGGACAGGAGAGGATGGGTAGCTGAGCACAGTTGTGCTCTACCAATTCTCAGTTGGTGTACGGTTCCTTGAGGACCAGTTATGTTAGTGCAGACCCTGGGAGGAACATAGGAGGGCTTGTTATGAGTGTTCTTGGCACCTAGAAGATGGACCAGCAAGAGATAAGAGTTAGATGCCAATCTTTCTAATCCCCCTGTGCTGCTGTAATTTACCCTGAGATCTTGACTGGCTCCCAGACAACCCGCATTCTTACTCCACTATAATGAGCAGATCCCAGCACAGGAGAGAATCTAGCCCTAACTGTATGTGTTACAGTATGGCATAAATGTACCTGGTATCTCCAGAGGTTTCTGGTTTTGAGTGACAAAAACTAGGAGATAACCCCAAATCCCAAGTGTTTTTTTATCCCTGGCCAGCCCCTTGCAAAAATGTGCCTCTTCCCATGGCATTCACTCCATGTGGTATCAGAAATTGAACAGAATTACTGATTTGCTAAAATACAATCAGATTCTTTATTGGCTGTGAAGAAAAAAACAATTTCAGGCTACTTGTCTGCCCTACAGCTACTACCTTATAGATTAAAAAGCTCACAGGAATCAAAAGAGAGACTCACATTGTTCTAAAATATCTCCTGGTGCTTTAAAATCAAATGAGATGTGAATCTTAAATGCATCCTTAGGTCATTGCCATCCTTGGGGCTTGGTGAACTCCAAAAGGTGTGAGCTCAGCCTGCAGGAAAGCAAAGGCATTAGAGCTTTATTGATATTTCACCTCAAATCTGCTTGAAATGAGATCCTTTGCCCTAAAAAAAGAAAAAAATCAAACTTCTGAGGGTTCAACTTCCCCAAGGCAACTTATTTTTGGCCAGAAGATTCTTATTATATCACCACGCACAACCTCATTAAAAATCTTTGAGGAACTGAAAGATCTAGATGCATTAAAATGTTTGCTTGACAGTAAGAAATAGTGCAACTTGCAGATCTGTTGTTCACTGATTCAGAACACAGGAGTGTTTTCAATCATTATTGCTTTTTCCTTGTCCCATCTTCAGAAGCGATTGTACTGGGACAGTCGAGGAACTTGCTAAGCCTCGCCCTGGGCTACTTTGTTCGCTTGAAGCAGGAATGTGCTGTAAGCAATATCAGCTTCCTCCTTGGAGCCCTGAGTAAAAGGAGAGGAATCACATTATTCAGACTTCCCCAGAAGAACCAAGGAGGCAGCAGACACTTAGGGTGACCAGATGTCCCGATTTTATAGGGACAGTCCCGATATTTGGGGCTTTTTCTTATATAGATGCCTATTACCTCCTACCCCCATCCCAATTTTTCACACTTGCTGTCTGGTCACCCTACAGACACTGAAGGTGCTATGCAGAGCCAATGTGTAAAGAGACCAATGTATCCAATGCGAACAAGGTACCCAACATTGCTACCACTGAGAGAATCCTTTTGTCATACTGTTGCCTACTCAAGAGGTTCAGGTCCTTTGGATCAACTTCAGAGAAGTGTCCCAAGTTTTGGAAAACTGGAATTCTTTGCAATGTGCCCTTCACTGCATCCTGTTTTAGTTCTGTTGAAACTGGCATAAGATTTGCCTGTTCTAAAGGAAGTGTCATAAGCTGCTGTATTTCCAAAATTTTCTCATATCATAAAGACACTTTGCACTTCCTGGGTGACTTTCAGCTAAGGATCTCAAATAAATTTACAAACCAGTGAATTCAAAGATACTAGAAGGGCATTCTTCATGAGAACTTTGGAACTTGTTCCCTATTCTCACCTTCTTGGTCCAAAATAGCCCAAATGTGGCTTTCTGGCAATGCTGCAAAAGCCTATTTATTCTCTAACGATTTGGGGGGCAAGTTCCTAAAGGTGTAAGGGGCTTTTCTGATGCTTTGATTTACTGGTTGGGCTCCTGGCACCATTAATTGTTAGGGCACCTAGAACTATTTGTTGTGGACTTTTTTTTTAATAGTTGTTGACAGCTTGAGGAACACTAATCTGTAACTAAGCCTTACAGCACTCCGGCGGGAGGTGAGAGTACCTTTATTTCATTTTACAGTTGGTTAAAGTGACTTTCCTGCAATCACACACACAGTCAGCAGTAGACTTTGCAAAAAAACACAGCAATCCAGGCTTCTAGTTCTCCTACTAAAACCACCGTACAGCACTCCTTCCCGGCATTAGAGAACTACTTGGTTTAACAGGAAAGAACTCGAAAGCAGCTGGATCACTGTGGCAGGCTCACAGCTTCTATTGATCCAGTAAATCTGGCAGTTTTGGATTTATCAGTCTCCTCACCTAGACTCAGGCTTCCAGAACAATAACACCTGCTAATATTTCCAGCTGAACTGAAACCATGAATCAAAGCTAAGTGACTGCTGTTAAGTTCTATGCTCTAATGATGTAGGTGCAGTAAAGGGTTAGAAACTCCAGTGGAGAGGCTGCAGGTGTGATTCTTAATAGGCTGCTAATTGAGAAATAGTTGACCATAAATAGGGCATACAGGGGGAAAGAGGAGCTTTTGCTGCTGATGTTCTGCTGCCTGAAAGAAAGACTAGGCTGCATGCAGCACCTTGGGTTATATATTCTAGCTGTTCTTACCCTTTTCACCTTCGGTGGTTCTTCTGCACCTTCAGCATTGCCAGGGGTAGTTATAAATTCTGAAAAGCATAGAAGATGTTAGGGTACTCTGCATGGGAGATCATGCAGTGTAGGCTAAGCCCCACTTATTCAGTAGCTCCTACATGCACTAAACTGCTGCTGATGTTCAGGGTACAACTTCTTCTCTGGGATGGATGTCAGGCTGAAGCACTGGCACTATAAAGCTTTTGCAAATGCACCAACGACACCACCTTGCCCATGAACCAACTGTGCTGCACCTGAATTACGTGCTAAGCATCCCTGCGTATTGAGCCAGGGAAGCCTCTAGATTTCTAGGGGAGAACAAACATCTTTGATGTTTCTTTAAAAAAGTTTTATTTTCTGTTTCCAAAGATGACAATCACCAGTGACTCTATTATCCACACACTGAGTTTGACGGTCTAGGTACTGGAACTTTTAGGCTTGTCATTCAAACAATAATCCCAACTACCAAAAAGATAAAAGAGATTTTAACTATTTCTTGTGACTTTAGTACTTGTGAAAGATGCTGAGATCAGAGACCAAGTCTCTATTGTTCCGATTTGTGCTTTTATATAAGAATGGCTATCGGGGGTCAGACCAATGGTCCATCTAGCCCAGTATCCTGTCTTCTGACAGTGTCTGGTGCCAGATGCTTCAGAGTGAATGAACAGAACAGGGTAATTTTAAGTGATGCACTCTGTCATCCAATCCCGGCTTCTGGCCGTTGGAGGTTTAGGGACACCTGGAGCATGAGGTTGCATCCCTGACCACCTTGGCTAATAGCCATTGATGACCCTATCCTCCATGAACTTAACTAATTCTCTTTTGAACCTAATTATACTTTTGGCCTTCACCACATCCCATGTCAACAAGTTCCCCAGGTTGACTATGTATTGTGTGACTACGTTCTTCTTTTGGTTTGTTTTAACCCTGCTATTAATTTAATTGGGTGACTCTTAATTCTAGTGTGTTATGTGAAGGGGTAAATAACACATCCTTATTCAAGCAGAACTGCCCATTGTATTCAAGGTGTGGGTGTACCAAGCATGTGTATAGTGGCTTTAAGATATTTTCTTTTTTACTATCTATTCTTTTTCTAATGGTTTCTAGCATTCTGTTAGCTTTTTTTTTGACTGCCACTGCAGTCAAAAAAAGCAGATGTTTTCAGAGAACTATCCATGATGAATGCAAGATCTCTTTCTTGAGTATTAGCAGCTAATTTAGCTAGTTTTGTGTGTGTAGTTTAGTTTAATTTTTCCAATATGCATTACTTTGCATTTAATATTGTAAGCACTTCTGGGAGAATCTGTTTTATATGTAATACATTTAGTCCATTGTAGAAACCATCCAGTTTGCAGTTGCTTGCTAGATACATTTTTTTTTAAGTTTTGCTTTTGCACAACGAAGTGAGAAAAGATTCCAGTATCTTTTCTATAGCCAGCAGCCTCAATGCAGAATCCTCTTTATATGTACTATCCCCTAGGCCAGTCATTTCTTTACCTCAAGATACGTTATGGGTGGTAAATATGGAACTTACCATCCACTCCTCCTAGCTGGGTCTCCTGAGCATCATGTATGCCCACGTTGTCCTTCGCTCCATAATCTCTGGAATTCTCAAATTCTGACAGGCTAATGTTTGTTCTGTAGCTTCCAACCGAAACCAAATCTGTTAAAAGGGAGGCAGGGAGCAGACATACGCACACAACATTATTTAATACAATGAGCTCCTTTGTTTTATACTTTCAAGGTAAATGTCTCACTAGTAGCCATACCCTCTCCCTCCTCAGCCACGCACACATCTATTAGCACTGGATGACCTGCAAAAGATTCTGATGCTAGTAGCACTCAGATATTTATCTGAGCCTCTTTGGTATGGAAACCAGGCTAGATGTCTCAGGAGGACAGGCTTTCTTCGAGCTTTCTGCTACTGCCTGATTTTTAGAGAGAGAAGGCAGTAGATCTGAGCACAGGGCTGGTGGAGCGGATGCTCTAATGCCAGGAAGACACGGCTCCCGTTATAGCCTCATTTTCCCTGTCTGTAAAATGGGATGGTGGGAGGGTCAATCAGCTAGATGTAAAGTGCTCTAAAGTACAAAAATATTATTGAGTCCAGCCATACATATACTTTGCCAACAATGTTTTATATGGAGTTGCTTTGTTCTGGGGCAAAAGGCTGGGATGCTGTTCCCACCATTCCTATATGAGTGCTCTGACAGGGGGAGGCTCATAGAAGCAGCCCATACCAGTACAGAGACTGTTGTACATGTCATATACCCTCTACCTCCAGATCTACAGTATTCCCTAAGCCCCCTGGAAGGCCAATAAAGAAAGTTAGGACTCACCTGTGCGCTTCAGGAGCCTAAATTTAACAACCACAAAGACTGTAGCAAGGAGCAGACACACAGCAGCAATGGGGAGCAGAACTGAGAGAATCACCTTAGAGCTGTCATGTTCCGGTGAGCTGGAAAGGGAGCAATTGAGCAATACACATGTGTGATCCTTGTGACTTTATATTGCTCTATACAGGGCTGTATAACACAGATGAACCAGCATAGCCTAGAAGATCTATATAGAAAGCTTGTGCACAGTTATGTACGCAGAAATGCTTCACAATGGCAAAATCATGGATGGCCGAATTCAAAATTCAGAATCAAGTGGGATTTTTCAGAACAAAATCATCATTGCATTCACATAGTGATATTCATCTACAGATGTCAGAGCTATTAATAAACAATTAATAAAGCATCTTGACATCCCAATGAGGCAGATAAATATCTTTATCCCCATTTTGGGATGGGTGAATTGGCTTCTCCCGATCCCAAAGGGAATGAGCGTTCCAGGTTCCTGGACCCCAGTGTGCTGTTCTAGCTACTAGAACATATTGCAACCTTTGTACCAACAGAAGCCTTAGAAGAATGAGTATTTGCCAAATGGCATTATGAGAAATGATGGACAAAAGTAAAAAAATTGGAGTTCAGAGTGTATAAACATTCAGAGTTTAGATGATTACCCAAAGCTGAGCCAAAATTTTGATATGGGCAAAATTTTGCTGGGAAACATGAACGGACAGTTTCTGACAGTAATTAGTACTCATTGGAATTGAACATATCAGAATACATGAGAACTATAAAAAAAGTTTGGTTGTGAAAATGGACAGGTTGGATGGCGCAGGGGAATTCTTATTCTTTTCCAAACCACTTTGGAACAAAGTCTTCGATGGACTGACCTTGGTAAAGAGTTGTCATCTATGACCCCGCCTCTGTTTTGGGGATCATTACTATTTTCAGAGCCTGTGTTGGAAATATTGGCATCTTCAGATTTTGTATTGGGAGGGATTGCATCTTTAGTTTCAAACAGTAGTAGATGAGAATGGTGTGTTATTTGCATCCAACATCACAGCAAAGAGAGAGAGAGAGAGAGAGAGAGAAACCAATATATTGTCAGTACTTGATTCATAAATAAGACCATTTTCAAAAGTGCCTAAATCTCTTTTTCAAAATGTTCCCATTGATTTTCAATGAGACTTTGATTCCTAAGTGACTTTTTAAAACAGGAGTAACTTTTACCAAATGACCTCATAAGAAAATCTTGAGTGGTCTTCCTAGCCATGTATTAAAAAGATGGTTTTTAATCCCTAGCTGTGTTACTAGTATGCTCCAGAATACGATTCAAATATTTGATATGCGTATCACCATTTATATTGCATGTTACTTTTTGCATTTCACTCAGCAAGGACACTGGTTCCCTTTCATTTCTAGCCGTTGCTCTTCCTGGTTCTCATGCATTAGTTAACACAAGGATATTGGGTTTAGGTTTCCAATACCACATGGTTGTGTTTGCCCCTAACTTCCTCCAACCCTCTATCCCAAGAAAAAATCATCTTTATTTTAAATGTACTGAGATGGAGTTGAGCAATCGAGTTCCCCATCTATTAAATAGCACAATAGTCCTTATTTTCTTGTTCCCTGTGCTCTTCTCTATGTAAACTGTAAGCTTTTGGGGGCAGGGAGTCTCTCTTATGAGCTCAAAGGGACCCTGGTCTTGGCCAAGCCTTCTCAGTGCTGCTGAAATATAAATAATAATAATAATTAATAAATAATAGGGGGCTGAAATGTAAAAGTGGTGCAGATTCAATTCTTTTTCCAGACTTGTTACAGTGACTGGAAAATGGAAGAATGTTGTAACCAATGTGTGAATGAGAGTTACAGCGATAAACGTTGTGAATACCGTGAGATCCTTAGTGAAACAGAAAGTGTGGTCTGTCCTAGGCAGAGGAGATTATGATGTTCTCAAATACCACCACTTGGTTGTTGTTTCGAGATAGTGCCTCTCAATGGAATGACACCATTATCGTGGCTACAGAGAAAACCTTGCCTGTTTTGTCCTGCAATAAATCCTGAAGCTCACCTCCATTTACTGTCAGGAACACTGCCATGGTTTCCCCATAGTGACCAGAATGGCTCACTCCACACCAATACCACCCTTGGTCTGCCTGTATTACTTGGTCAAAAGTTAGGTAGAGTGTCCTCTTCTCCTTGTCACAGTTGACAACCAGGCCGGTTTGGTTTTGCTCAGAGGAGATGAGAGTTTGGCAGCCAGTATTACGCCACTTGCACCAATATTTCTGGTAAGAATAATATTTGCATGGATAAGAGCATGGTATAGTGACCCGTGTACCAATGACTGCATCAATCTGTTTCGGTCCTGTTAAACCAGGTTGCCCTGTTAGAAGGGAAACAAAACAGTGAGGCTGATATTAATGACTTGAACAATTAATATGCAGAAGTACTGTTATCAACAAGGTGTTAACAGGAATATATAATTACTATGTAACTACATGGTACAGAGTGTATCTATGAGGGTAAATGCACCTTATATTGCTTTCGTAACACTTAAATGTACTATATATGCATAGGGATATATGTATCCATACATCCCTATGTACTTTATAGTGTATATATGGTATTTAAATAGCATTTGTGTCAGAAAAGCTTGAAAAACAGTGAAAATGTTTGGTGGGAAATTAGTGAAAACTTTGCCAAAAAATGTCAAACGTTGTCCAAAAAAAGTTTCTGTTGAAATCTTGTACTTTTTAGAAAAATTTCCACCAGCTCTAATTTGTACCTTGAAATGTCAAGCTTTACCCATTAAGATTATGAAGCTAAGAATTAGAAAATAGTTCTCAGGAAAACAAGGCTCTGCTCTTTGATGCTGCTTTGGGAGGAACAAAGATAAAGTACCCATATCGCTTGTGCTGGCAGAGACACTAATCACTACATGTGCTTTCATACCATCTATAATCTTCAGCTCCTTTGTAGATTTCCTTTCCATATCTCCATCCGTCATACACCAGTAATATCCTGCATCCCCTGCTGTCAGCTGGTTCATTATTACCGTGAATGTTCCGTTTTCCGGGTTATCATGCAGGACTATCCTTCCTTCATATGAATCTGTCATACTCGCAAGGTTGGTTATTAACTGATTGCATCCATTCTTCCTCCATTTGCACCAGTACTTGATAGTGTAATTCCCCCGTGGATCATAGTGGCATTCGACAGACACTGAACCTCCTATGACTCCATTTATTACGTGTGGTCCCTGGGGGACAGATGTCTCTGGAGATACAAAATGGAACACGTTCTGTTAGACTCCTCTCACACATTTCATGCTGTGATAACATGCATGCTGCATGTGCCTCATGTGGTTGTTTGGTTGGGTCTGTTCCTTATAAAAAAACATTTTAAAGTAAAGTTAATTGCAGGGATGAAATACACCTCTACCTTGATATAACGCTGTCCTCGGGAGCCAAAAAATCTTACCACGTTATAGGTGAAACCGTATTATATCGAACTTGCTTTGATCCACCGGAGTGCGCAGCCCCGCCCCCCCCCGGAGCACTGTTTTACTGCGTTATATCCGAATTGGTGTTATATCAGGTCGCGTTATATCGGGGTAGAGGGGTAGAACAGACTGACAACGCTGGTGACTGCAGAACAGAACAGTCACAGCCTGGCCAGTGAGAGCTCAAGTTTCCCTCACACACTGCCTCCTGCCAGCCCCCAGTGGAATAATGAGAGTCTTTCCCCTGACTTCCGTGGACTTTGGATCTGGCCCTTGTGCCTCAATCCTGAACTGGAGGGACCCCCCTAGAAGCCAGAGAGTAGTTCAGTCCTCCACAGACCTGTCGTTCTGTCAAGAGAGCCAGCAAGGACACCAACGATAATGGGCATTTCCTTGTTGATTAAGGTTTAGCATGAATGGTTCATGAGAAGTTTTGGTGTCCCCTTCACTTGGAACCTGTGGAGAAACCCGGGGCACAATGGCATGGCATCAGGCCAAACAATGTCTTCTCCAAACATCCGGGAACCCAAACACAAGTGGAGCAATAAGAGCCACACATAACTCAAGAGGAACAGCAGCCACTAAAGGCAAGTCTACACAAGCTCTGCATCGGCGCAGCTGCGCCGCTGTAGCCCGTCAAGTGAAGACAGAAGACGCCCTCTCCAGTCGGCATAATTACTCCACCTTGGCGAGTGGCGTAAACTATGTTGGCAGGAGAGTGTCTCCTGCTGACATACCGCTGGTGTGAACAGTGCGAAACTTGCATCACTCGGAGGGTGGGGTGGGGACTTTTTCACACCCCTGAGCATCGTAAGTTAGATCGACTTAAGCGGTAGTGTAGACCTGCCCTAAGCCTGTTAGTGCATCCAACTGAGCATAGAAATACCTTTGGCTTATTGCCTAGAGCATCTACTCTTTGCACTTGTGCTTCGGAAACTAATCCAGAACGAAGCAATGAGGCTAATTTGCAGCAGGCAGATTATGCAAAGGGAGATCTCTTCTAACGTGCAGTAGTCTCCCAAAGAAAGTGGTGGAAGCCCCATCGTGGGAGACATTTAAAACTAGACTGGAGAATAGATTGTCAGGAGCGATCCTGGGATGGCTGAGGGGGTAAACTGTATGGGCTCTAACGGGCTCTAGCCTTTTCTAAATTCTGTAGTTCTTTCTCTTCATATTGGATCACTATTTCTAAAAATTGCTTAGGCAGGGCAGCCTACTGGTTAGGAAAATGTGTCCGGGTTTTTTTTCCTTCTATAGTCTGCATTTACGATAAGCCAGTTAAATGGGTCAAGCAAGAGTTTGCTCATCCCAAATTTGTAAAGAGAATTTGCCTTTTGCATGGGCCATCATGACCTTCTCTAAAGGCTGGTTCACGGAGAGGATTACAGCCTATCACTGCTACCTACTAATGGAGTTACTCCTTCAACTCAAGCGATAGCTTTTCTGATGAAGACTCAGGTTTAAACCCCTGCTGTCAACACACAATGGAGATTGCAACATAGAGTCTTTGGGAAAGGGACTTTTGTCTTCTTATTTGTCTGTGACGCACATAGGACACTGTTGGTAGCTAAATAGATGAAAACATAAAAGAACAACGAGCACAATTCTTATTCTCTCTAGATAAAATTAAGAGTATCAGTGAGATTTTCAAGGGAAACTCAGACCCTTAGGAAATAAAATATTAATCTCTTCAGACTGTTGGAATGGCTGAAATCTACACACCCTGCCCATCGCTCACCTTGGTAGACATGCACATCCAGTTCTTTGGATTCTCCTTTCTCTCCGTAAGCCCCAGCCCCACACAAATATACACCTGAATCTTCTTTCCTCAGCTGGGTCATATAGAGGCTGAATGACCCATCAAGCTCCTGAGGGCTCAGCAAAACTCTCCCTTTGTAGTTTTCGTTAACATTCCCGTAGGTGTCGATGACATTAGAGCAGCCGATTTCCCCCATTTTGCACATGTACTTCCTCTCACTACCATATTCCGTGCCAAACGCGCAGTTGATGGTCACAGAACCTCCCAGCTCGATGTAATAGAGTTCGGCTTCTTCGGGCACGTTTGGACCTGTGTGAATGATAGTCCAAGTGAGTATCCAGAACCCAGACTGTATTGCGGTTTACAACACTCTTCTATACCATGCCCGATTGTACTGCAGTAATCCTACTCTTCTATACTTCCCCAGACTGTACCAGAGTCTACTCCAGTATAGTATACCCTACTGTACCATACCTCCATACACATTCCCATACTTTTCAACCCTGCATCATTTTGTACCAGGCCATCCCATATGCACTGCATTGCAGGATATCTTAATGCACCATGCTTCTGTGCACCATATCATATGCTTCTACACTATGTCATATGGCACTGTTTACTCTCCCATACTACAGTAGACCATATTGTAGTGTCCTGTACTATGCTATGCTGCACCACATGATCGCATATGGTGTTGTAAATTACAACCTTTATTTTTGCTGAGTTAACACTTTCCACTCAGGAGAGTAGATAAATCAAGGAATTTTGGCTGCCTTGAACAGAATTAGTGTACATCTCCATTTTTATATGGTACCTTTACATTACAGCGATGGGGGTGCTAGAAATGCAGAGATCTTGGTTATTACTCAAGGTACCAATCACCTTGCTCTCTTGGATATTGTCGATGGATAGATTTCCCAAACACAATTATTTTTTTTTGGTAATAATAATATAAGAAGCCCCCAGGCTGTAGCTACCCTTGGAAACATCCAGCTTGACTCGGAAGGAAAGACCTCTATTTACGAGACCAATGCCACATTTATAAAAGCCGATGTCCTTTTCCACTAGCTTTGAGATCTCAATGGTGAAGATGCCTTGCTCTGGGAAGTCTGTGATTGTCGCTCTGCCAGTGAAGTCTTGAGCAGTGTAGCCACTGGAAGAAATGACGGTCACACATTGCCGTGTTGATTCCTTGCACCAGTACTTTCTGTCATGTCGGTTCACACTGGTGCGAGGGTAGAAGCATTTCACAGTAACTGATCCTCCCAGCAAACCGGTCACCTGCCTCGGTCCGAATATGGGGCTTGAACTTGAAACTGGCAAGAGGAAACATGTTTCATGTTATTCACCACAAGTCAAGTCATTATTACACTAACACTGTCAGGCCCCAATGGAGATAAGGGCTTCACTGAGCTAGGCACATAGCTACAAACACAAAGTAAGAGACAATCCCTGCCCCAAAGAGATTTCAGTCAAAATAGCCAGGACAGACAAAAGAAAAATTAAATGACTTGCCCAAGGTCACACAAGGAGTCTATGGCAGAGCCAAAAATTAATCTCCTGTGTTCCATCTAGTGCCTTAGCCACAAACCCCTCTTTGTTTCTGAAAGTGCTGTGAAATTTCTGTGGCAATATAGAGTGGTAGTTACTAGTGATGATTAAACTGGTTTGGATGAAGTAAGAACCAATTCAAACCTTCATGCCAAACTTGAAATGAACCTCACTGTTTTAGCTTACTTGGCTTTTTAACGTTCTTTTAATTTTCTTGCAACCTTGGATTTCAATCATAGGCAGAAATACTAAATAGTTGTGAAAATAGTCACTGCTCTGATTATTCCATCCTGGCTCAAAGCAGCATATATCTGAAATCTTGCAAAGCAGTGCGTCCCTGTCAGAGCTAGGCAACTCTTCCTTAATGATGGTTTCATCTGCTAGTTTTGTTGCAAACCCCAAACTCAGGTTTTGCCCATAGTTTCACTGAGGTTCAAGAACCTTTGAGGGGTCGGGGGGGGGGGGGCTGAATTTGCAGAGATCCCTGGGGCTGATTTTATCTTTTAAAAGAAACAATGCTAAACATGATGGGTATTATATTATTTTGGGCCAAACTCCGGCAAATTGATTGGGCTAAGCTTTAAACTGAAATTTTAGGTCCACTTGAACCCCAACCTCAAAATGAAACTCGGGGTGTGGAATCCAAACCACAAAATGGTAGAAAGGTTTCTGTGAGCCCCCCTGGACAAAAACTGCAGTGCATCACACAGCTCTTGTTCCCAGGAGATTTCAGACCAAATACCACACCAAAGAGAGAGAGAGACCAAGGAATGGGAAAGCCAGGAAATCGGATATATCAGCTGATTTGCCTCTAATCTGAATGGTCTCAAGAGATCAGCAAGGGCTATAAAGAACATTCATCTATTTGGTCATAACTATGTCTTCACTGATATCTGCTATATAAGATTAGCCTTACACTGACTGTGCTAAATGTCGGCATGTCTCACACTCTTAACTTAGTCACTATTAGATACTTACTTCTTGCAGACTCAGCTTGAAAGAGGGAGAGCAAGAAGATGAACACCAAGAAAGTCATTTTCCTTTCAAATGCCTGGTTCCCCAACCTCTCCTGAAATCTGTAAATAACCACATTCGGAAGGTCACATTATTTATTTAGTTGGATATTTAAATTTTTTTAAAACCACCCGTTGAACTGATCCATGATACAAACACTTTGAGTCGTGAGTTAAGGCACGTGCACGGAGTGTTACCAGAAACTTAGGCCTATAGCCATTTGTACTAAAGGAAAAACAGTATGATCTAGGGTTCACAGCAGGCAACTGGACCTCAGGGTACTTGTGTTCTTGGCTCTACCGTTGACTAGAAATAGGTCACCTAATATCCCCGGACCCAAGTTTCCTTCTTAGTAAAATGGGGTGTCAGGTTGTGTGGGGTGCAATCCAGATCAGTGAGGGGTTGAGTCACTACCTGCCCTGTAATCGTAGGTGCCTCAAATGCTATGCTACTGTAACTCCATGCCTGGGATGTTCACAGTGAGCAGCAAACATGCAGGTCACACCCTGAGTGTCTCTGTAGTGGCAGCTCTGATCCAGCAACTTGAACCCAGCAGTCTGCCAGCAACACACCAGTCACACTCCTGGTCTCTGTCAGCCTTGGTTGCTACTTGTAGAGTGACCCCAGCACACTCCCAGTCCTGAATTTTCCACAATCATGTGCTCTGTAATGTCCAATCCTCTCCTGGGCAGTTCAGAAAAAACAATGTTTATTTTTTCCCTAAGTCACAAAAGAATATCATAGCTTATTAACTTCACTGGGGCAAATATACCCTTCCATTTAAACACAGCACTGAGTTAGTTTATAGTAAAAAAAACCCAACTGTATTAACAATAGGACATAGGTTAAGTGATGCCAAGTAAAAGGAATAAAGTTAGAAAGGGTTACCAACAAACACAAGTGAAAAAACACATAGCTAAAAGACAAACTTAATCTATCAAGGTACAGGCTTTGTTTAAAATGTTTTGTCTCACCAATCATTCTCCTTCCCAGCCATGGCTGTTTTTTCCTCTATCAGGACCTTCCACAGAAGTACAAGAGGCTGGTTTCCCTTGTCTTCCTAGGTGAAAGATCTTTGCCTAAGTGGAATTCAGTTCCTAGAGACTTCAGCCCACCCTGGTTGAAGGACCCATCCTTCTTAGCTCGCAAGAGCTCTGTTCCCTTTTGTCTGCGTATCTCTGCTTATATCTCCCAAAATATAATGACTTTGCTTCAAGAGACAGGATGACTTCATTCTTCCCTTCCTGTGGGCTTTCCATCTCCGTGTATGTAAACAGAACTTCCATTGTCTTGATTCCACCAAGCGTACTTTACATAGGAAACAGGTAAATAGCTATTACGTTCCCTCCTGTCCGGGAGAGACCTGTTTCTCCCTTTGTTTGGACATAGACTGTAAAGCCTTATATCAATGAGTATCCATAATTCCTTATATAGTTTTAATACATACATTTTATGATGATATTAAACACCAGTGTGTCATTAGTTTTCATAAACACCTACTTGATACACTTTAATAATACAATAATATTGTATACAATCAGTTGATTCAGTTGCTTATCACTTGAGGTTCACCCCCACCCCCCATCTTTATAGACCAGCGAATCTTCACAATGTAGTCTCTGGAAAGTAAAAACCCAGACCAAGCTTCTCTCTCCTGCGGGGGGTGGGCATAGATGTTCTGCTGCGTCCTTGCCTGCTTGGTAGCTTTGTTTATCTGTGTGATGGGGTGTCGTCCTCCCCCCCCACACACACATGTGCCCTGAAGGGGTTAATGGAGGCCAGATAGGCCAATTAACCTATTAGGCTGAAGGCTGAGAGGAAAGCTCTAATTAGGGGAAGCTCACCTGTGCAGGAACAGGAGGGGTTTCTATAAAGCCAGGGAGCTGAGAGAAGGCAGGGGACTGTAGGGAGGTAGTCTGTAGTCACTCCCTTGGATTTGGGGGTTATAGAGACAAGTAGCCCATGGTGACTCCCTAGGAGGAGGGAATAGAGAGGCTGGTAAACCCCAGAGATTGGGGAGTGCCGGGGTAAGAAGCAGCCTAGTGAGTAAGCGGCAAGGTTGGGGACTGAACTGACCTTGGTTGTGTGTGGTAGGGTCCCTGGACTGGGACCTGGAGTAGAGGGTGGGCCTGGGTTCCCTTACCCGCCACTGGGGAAGTGGCACTGGTGGGGCAGTGAATGGAAGACTGCCTGGGTCACTTTGCGAGTGACAGAGACTTTGAAGAACTATCTCCTGGACAGGAGCGGCGCCAGGGTTTTTGGCGCCCTAGGCGGGGGTCCTTCCGCGCTCCCGGTCGTTGTCGGCAATTCTGCGGCGGGGGGAGGGGGTCCTTCCGCGCTCCCGGTCTTTGGGGCACTTCGGCGGCGGGTCCCAGAGCGAGTGAAGGACCCGCCGCAGAATTGCCGCCGAAGACCCAGCAAAATGCCACCCTCCAAATCCTGGTGCCCTAGGCGACTGCCTAGGTCGCCTAAATGGAAGCGCCGGCTCTGCTCCTGGAAGGGGAGAACACCGAGTGACCTGGCTGGAGGGCCGAGTCACGGAGAGCAAGAAAGGGGCTACAGACCAGATTGAGAGAGGGAGTGACGGCATACAACCGAGGAAGTGGCATTGACCCGGCGAGCTATTCCCCAGAACAGCCAGGAGAAGGTGCCAGACCTGTGGTGAGTGGAGTGCCCCATCACAAACTGATATGTAAAAATGGGCCTTCATTGTCTCTGCCTGAAGACAGGGCTGGTCAGAGAATCAAGTGGCCATTCCTTTGTCTAAGGTACACAGTGCTTATGCATTGCTAGCCACACACATTTTAAGAATATAATTTTAGCACATATTCATAACATTTTGCACAAACCCTGTGTATACATCATGCAAGAATATTAATGCTCAGTGAGTTATTGGTTTTCCAATGATACCTTACCTGACACCTTTTTAGATACAGATTGTAACCATGGTTGAGTCGGGGTACACTGAATTGATCAGGCCAGCTGAAACACCTAGCCTGATACCATTAGGCCTCTAGCCATCTGGCATCAGGATGTTCTTAGAGTCATATGGGGATAATCATATTTACCTGCCTCCTGTGGGGTATTGCTATGCTAAATGATTTAATGTGTTAAATTCTTTATTATCTTTGCATAAAAGTCACTATAGTTTGTAGGCCTGCTACAAGAAAGATTGCTTGCAAAGGTCTGACTTCCATCCATTAGAGGGCAGTGGTATCATACAGAAAGTACCGTCTAGTGTATATTCCTATCTACGGTGCAATGGCATTCTAAAACAATCCAGTCTGGGCAGTGTTAGCACATGAGTTTCTATGAGAATAAATGTACTGTAGATCTCTACCCAGTTGAAGGTTCCCATGGATAATTTACTCTGGAGGACAAGGCTTGGACCACAGCATTCCACAATGTGATGTTAATTATTTCTGACTCTTGGTACAATCTTTGTTTGGAGAATGGATTCATCTGGTGGTGTTTTCTGTTCTGGAGACACTCTCTGTACAGAGAATGAGTGAGACACCTGGATTCTGTAACCCCGAACAGTCTGTAAAAGCCAATACTTTTCTACAACAGTTCAGTATTTGTAAGGCCCAGTCTTGTATTCAGGATGGCAGCCTGCACTATGGAATTACCTTGCTTCATGTTCCCTTCTGCCCCTCTTAGTTCTTTTGTTATGAAGATCACCTCAAACCTCCTGTGTGTGTGTATAGACATCATTATGCTTAACCACTGCTCAGAGCAAAGAATTAGGGCTTGTCGACGCTTACAGCGTTACAGCTGTAGCACTTAGTGGAGATGTTACCTACACCAAAGGGCGAGCTTCTCCTATCAGCACAAGTATTCCACCTCCCTGAGAGGCAGTAGCTATATCAACAGGAGAAGCTCTCCTGTCCACATAGCACTGACCAGAGCAGGAGTTGAGTCAGGATAACTGCATCGCTCAGGGATGTCTATTTTCCACACCCCTCACCGATGGACTTATACCAACATCGGTTTGTAGGGCATACCAGGGCTCAGTCTTCTCCAAAGGACAAATGGGCCAGATCTAACCCCCTCCCCCAAGTTTTAGGTTTTAAAAATCCAAAGCAAAATCTGGACCCACACTTTTCAGATGGCTCCTAGCCTTATTATGGGCTGAACGCAAACCTAGATCCAAACACCTCTGAACTTTGAAGGGGCGGGGGGAGGCGAGAGTAGGGAAGCCCGACTGGGATCTGTATCCAAACTCTTCAACTTGGGCCCATTTTGGAACAAAGCCCCTTTTCAAGAGTTTGGTGCCTCAGTTTCTCCCTTCTGCTTTTTAACATTATTCACCCAGCAGGAAGAAAGATCGTTCACTTGGCATCACGTTGGTTGCCAAATCCATGCCTTAAAAACCTGCTTCCATAGCTCCCGTAAGACTATATTGGATTTCTGACCATTGGTCTTCTTCCTTTTTCAATCACAGGTGCAGATCTAAACAAAATTTTCCTTTTTTTCCCCCACCCCTTCCTCCTCAACTTCTGATGAGTCAATGGGAGATGCAGGTACTCAACATTTCTGAAACTGCGGAGTACTGGTCACACCCCATCTACCATACTGTGTCCACTGCTACATAGCATCCAGCCAGGGGAAGACAGAGTAGGGCCCCAAAAATGAAACCAGGTGTCAAGGATCAAAATTCCAAACATCAGGACATTAAAACGCTCCTAATCAAACTGTGCACATCTTAATCTGAGTCTGTCTATAATTCATATGTTTCTCAAACCTTCATATGTCCCAAACCTTTAATGGTTTGGATGGGCTTTTGAGTGATGGGCTGGAGGGAACTGGGGTTCTTAATATTTTAAACCAGCTTGCCTATCACTGAATGTGTGTGTGTGTGTGTTTGTGTGTGTCAGGCCATGCATGATCAATGACCCATCAACTAATCCAGGGAACTGTGGTGTTTCATTGTTCAGTTACCAAGAATATGATGGGTGCCAAGAAAAGTTTGTGCAAATAGCCAGACTGGTTTATTTTCTGGGCAACAGGTGACAGGCTTTATTTTATAAGGGGTTTTTCCCAGCAAAGAGAGGGTTTTATTTCCTCCTTCAGATAAAAGGTGTTCTGTTGTGCTTTCTTTCTCTTGCTGTGATATCTAATTGCTCAATGGCTACTTGTCTGTAACTAATAATTAACTCCTGGAGCATGAAAAATGCCCTTAACTAGCCACCCCCAGAAGAAGCTGGTAAGATAAACATGACCCACTCAGCTGCAGAAAACCAACTCAACACAAAAATGGGCCCTGCTTTTTGCAACAGTTGCTGTGTTTTATTGGAGCTGGCCTTTCCAGCCTAGGAGAGGTGGGGAAAGGCCAGGACCCCTCACCCTTCCTCCTCCTCCTTTTACAAGAAGATTAAACAGCCCAAGGGAGAGGTAGTGGGAGAGGTGAAAAACCTCTGTGGAGTCAGAAGTTAGGCTGACTTCATTGCAAATAGTCAATCATTCTGTGGTTCTTTATGGTCAATATTTGTTGTTAGGTAACAAAGGAACATCAACTGTGGTCTGTGAGCTCCTTGGAACACAGCTGTAGCCTTGTTCAAGGACAGCTAGAATGTAGGAGCATATTCTGGTTTGTGCATGTGTGTTAAATTGCATGTGTGTGCATAAGATCATGCAAGCATCGATGCATCCATATCAACACAAGTGCACGTGTGCGCGTTCATGTGTGAGCACAACTATTCACATGTGTAGGCAAACACATTTGTGATCACTGAAATCATCCACTGGGTTACTGGCAGTCAAATCCTATTAGAGTCTTAGTTTGATTCCTTCACTGCAAACATGGCATTTATGGAGAATTTCCCCCAAGTAACAAGCCCAAGCAAGTACAATCAGCTGTTGTGTAAATTGCTCTTTGTCTGGTACCTCCATGGCAAGAGTGAAGGTTAGTCTCACTGGAAACCCCCTTTTCTCCTGCTGCATATTATGCACTGCGCCCAGGAAGAATGCCATTTCCCAGGTACAGACAAATGGCACAGACAAGCTTTGCTGCTATGTCTACAAGACCCAGGCGCTATCCAAGACGCTGGAAGAGAATTTTATCAAACCTTTGTTGCTGACAGGGCTCTTCCTTCATGTTGTTTCCGAAGACCATTTGCTGCTGGATTTGCAGGTACAGTGTGAGACTGAACATCAGGCCACCCACAGAAGGGAAATTAATATAGTACTGGTGTGAAGGAGAATGCAAGTAAGTACCATTGAAATTCACTAAACTTTACTGCTTGTGCAGACAAGAGGCCCTTGAAGGGGAGAGAGGGTCAGAAGATGAAGCAATCAGTTACTGTTTGCCGGGCACTGTCAAAGGGACTTCAGAGGACTAAAAGCAAAGTGATATGCCATATATATTGCATTCTGACCAGTGATGAAGAGGGTTTATAACATCCATGGTGCGTGTTTGGTTTAGAACAATGAGTATGCTCTAAACTTTTGTTCTTGCTGCTGCTGCAGCACTTACATAAATTTGACGTCTATTGAGAAGTGCCCCAACTCGAACACTCGACTAAGCCTAATGAACATGGTGGTAGAGTATTGAGACTGGTTTCTGTCTAGTGAGGTGTTTGTTTGTGCCCGGTCTGTGCACTACAGCCCATTTGCATAGGTATCTCGTAAAGGTTTTTATCATGGGTTTTCAGGAGTACAAGAGGAGAAAAATAGTCTTTCCTTGATAGTACGTATCAGGATGAAATCTTGGCCCCGCTCAAGTCAATAGTAAAATGTCCATTGACTTCATTAGAGCCAGGATTTCATGCCAAGTTTCCAAAATAGTGTCATCTGCACCTCTGTTGTGAACATAGGAATTGTCAGACTGGATCAGACCCAGGGCCCATCCAGTCCAATATCCTGTCTCTGACAGTCGCCAGCACCTGCTGCTTCAGAGGCAGGGGCAAGAAACCCTGCAGTAGGCAGGGATGGGATCATGTGCCCACAGGGGAAGTTTCTGCCTAACCCCTCATTAGAGGTTGGCCTATGCCCTGAAGCATGAGGGCTTATATCCCTTCCAAATGTTTCTGGTGAAAGATGACCTTGATTGTGCTGAGATTTGGAAATGGTTATACGTATAATTAACAACTCTACTTTGCACTTTGATCCAAAGGTCTCAAGGCACTCTGCAAACGTCAATTATGTCTATTGACATTTCATGTGAGTTTAGTTGCAATAGGCGGATGGTTGTCAGTGGTGCTGTGTAATTAAATGGGATAGCCCTTTATTTTTCTCATTCTTACCCCAGCTCCTCCTTAAAGATAACACCCCTGTCCAGACCGACCACTTCTCCAGAGGGATTCTGATCCTTCTCAGATAAGGAAGAGCACTTCTTGGCAGATCAGGGTGTCCCAAGGAATTGTGAATGGGATAGACCCCTTCACCCATGGGTCATCAGGTCAAATACATCTTAGGCTGGGACTGGCCAAAAGTTTGGTGGCTCATGTGCAATGAGTTGGGGAGGGGCTCAGTCCAGTTATTGGTGGAGAAAAGCATGCAGCCCACCTGCCATACCTGCCTCCTTTGTGGACCGTTTCAGTGAAGAGGCCCAGGATTGAATGGACCCTGGAGGCTGGACTGTGCTGTCTCCCACTGATGGGCTCACCCTAGGCCAGGTGTGAGAAATGTCAGGGGGGTGGTATGTTGGGGGGAAGCTTGGACTGCCACTGCTTGTGCTGTATCTTTGCATACGGATTGAGGATATCGGTCTCCAGGGCTGCCAATCCAAGAATCTTCCACCAGCATTAAAAATCACGTGTCAAAATGCACTTAAAAATAGAAATATTAAAATCACAGAGAGAATCTGCATGGAGGGAGTGAAAGAGGCTGGTAAGGAAGGGATGAAATGAAAAGATCTTGTATCCCCACTGTGGTGGGAGACAGCAGCAGAGGCGTAGCGAGCGCCCTCCGTACCCTCCAACCGGAGGGGGCCCCGCAAGGAAGGGGGCCCCTAAAAGTGGCAAAATAAATACCGCAATTCAGTTTCTGCATTGTAAGGGGCCCCGCCCGGACATATGTTCGGAGGGGGCCACCATTCGGAGGGGGCCACGTTCTTTGTTGCTACGGCCCTGGACAGCAGGGCTGCCACTGTGCAGGGAAATGCGACCAATAGATGCACAATGCAGCAGGAGGAAGCTGTGGTGCAGAAAGCGTCAGCTCCGGGGCTCCTCGCCTGCAGGTCTGTCTGCATTCGCTAGTGTTTTCTTCTGGTTTGCACTGCCTGGATGCGCAGCTGATTGAAGCTGCTCTCTCTCTCTCTCTATATATATATAAACAGAAAGCAAAATGTTTGAAGAAAAAACAAGCTGTGCCAGTTCCCACTGATACTCTTTGCCTCTCAGCAAATAACTGGCATGGGAAAAAACATATGGGTAGGCTTGTTTTATCTTGCACGGCACAGGTGTGTGCTGGCCCTGTTTGTAAATTCCCCTCTGCAAAATTCAAAGGTCAAAATCCTCAGCTGATCTAAGTTGACAAAGCTTCATTGAAGTAAATCATCTACTCATTTACATCAGCTGAAGATGTGGCCCATAATTTTTATGAAAGGATATGGCTTGTGTTTTGCTATTAAGGTGGAGGGGGGAAACTGATTGTGCTTTTATTTTAACGAACTAAATGCATTACAACCATGGCAGCACCCCAGAACTGTGCATTTTCCAAGTCCCAAATACCAAAGCTTTGGATTCATGCAACAGGATGAGGCAGGCACTATTTCTTCATATGCGTATGTAAAGCACCCAGCACAATGAGGCGCTGATCCTGATTGAGGCTTCTGGACATTATTGTAATATTAATAACAAGAACCAGACCGTTGGGTCATCTAGTCCGTCCCGCTCACCCTCCTGGGCAGTGCAGGATTGTTCCTGACAGTGTATTTTCTATTGCTTTGACCAATCTAGTTTTAAACACACCAAGCAATGACCTCTCCACCACCTCTTTTGGAAAGGGCTTCTAATATGCCTCTGTTCCACATGGTAATAGATTTATTCTGATATTCGTCCTCCATTATCCTTTTCTTAATGCTCTGGGATGATTTCTAATTGTCACCATCCTGAGATCTCCAGAGGAAATCAAGCAAAAAGGCAAACAAGAATGTTAACAGCTTCACCCCCATGGCCAGCCAATATAGACCTCACCAAGGACGCATAAATGCTGTCGTAAGGAGAATATGAGTCACTCTTGTTAAACAGACTAGACCATTGGTGTGAGCCAATGGTTATAATGGTTATAATGGCCTGTAAAATACCTCTTTGCACTGTTTTACTTGGATTAGACTGAAGTTTATTCTACTCTGCAAGAAGGCAAAAAGCCGATTAGATATTTGCATACGAAACTTTCTGATCTCTTCCTGGTTAAGGGCAAGAATTTGGACTCCAGTCCAGACAGTTTCTTAATATTGAAAAGTGCATTATCCATGTACGTGGAGATACAAGAGCAGTTTTTGTGAAGGATTTTGTTACCTTCCACGGGGTTCTCATGGTGTACATTTGGACCTGCATACTGTGTACTTCTACCTTCCAGTGATTGTTCACCTGGGAGAATCTGTCACTGAATTCCCCCTTAGCCAAAACGAAATTTACATTTGCATGAAACATATATTAATCATCTGAAAATCTTTGTTTCCGGTTATTGTCCATCTTCTGCTTGTTAATTATTATTTATATTGCATTAGTGTGTCCGAGCCCATTCATGGACCAGTTCCCCAAACACAGAACAAAAAGACAATCCCTGTGTAGGCCTGGGACCTAATCAACCCCCACCCCCGCCCCATATTAAACCAGCCTTGCGTGAAACTCAGGGATTTCACTACTGCTGCCGATAAAGAATTAATCTATCTAGGCTCTTGTAGGGTGTCCATCCTTGTAGATGCTGATCACCTGTGAGAACAGCCTCTAGATATGTGTTTGCATTAAAATCGATCATTAATCTATTAGCCAAAAAAAGGCTAATTCCCTCATTAAAACATTAGTGGCCCATATGTACCACTAAAATTATAGGTTCTATCAGCAGCGCTATTAGAAGCACTATCTTCAAGGCTTTTTTAGTACCAGTGGGACATAAATATTTACTAGCAACTTGATGTGTGACTCAAGGTCTCCGAGTGTGATATGCCACTTTTCAGAACCCCCTCCCCCCAAGTTTGTAGCTTTTGAATTGCAGGTGCGTTTAAAGCAACTGAAGATGGTCTACTGCCCACAGTCCAGCTGCACCATTCCTGGAATCTTTGTGGCGAGTGAGGTCTCCATGATCCCAAGAATGCTACAATTGCTTTAGGCCCACTTCCCCTGTGTGGCAGATTTCTGGGCCGCAGTCACGAGAAATAGACGTGTCCGAAACTGGGAATGGGCGACAGGGGATGGATCACTTGATTATCAGTTCTGTTCATTCCCTCTCTGGCATTGGCCACTGTCGGAAGACAGGATACTTGGCTAGATGGACCTTTGATTCTTATGTTTTTATGTCACTTCTTCCAGGGCACAATACAATAAATGTAGCCAGTGGAGAAAACTGGATGAAAGAAAAATGTGAAGGCATCACCTGGAAAGCAGCAGTGCAGCTTTTAACTGGAAAGAAGAGCTGCATGGAAGGTAGCCCTGCTCACTAGATCTGATTAGAGATTTAGGAAGAGTGTGTTTCTGTGGTTAGAGCAAGGGATTGGGTGTCAGGACTCCTGTCTTTTCTCAGCTCTGCCACTGCCTTTGTGTGCAACTGTGGATACATCTGTGTCCCTCAGTTTCCTCATCTGTAACATGGGAACAGTAATGCATACTTGATGTAGGTAGTATAAGAATCTGAAAGGGCTGGCTAAGAATAGACTGCCTTCACTCAAGGCATGTTGCAAGTCTGAATTCACTAATATTTTTAAGTGGGAATATGAATCTTTCTTTGATTTTAACTGTGTAGTCCTTTCTATCTTTGTATTTTTCTTCTTGCTCAAGTAAAACCGTAAGAAACCTTTTTAAAAAGTTGCTCCCAGGGTTGATCTCCTGATCTCCATTATACCATTATTACTCCATTGACACCATTGGAGATGCTCCAGATTGCACTGGTGCAACTGAGATCAAGATCTAGCCCCAGGATTTCATAAGAACAGGTAATCAGCGGCTCTTGCTGCAGAGGAAAGTGCCAGAGCTCCCTTCCAAATGCCATTGACTCAGCTCTGTGAATGAACCCTAAGGAACTGGTATATGGTAGCAGTACAGATAGCTTGAGGCCAGCAGTCTAATCCATTAGTCATTAGCTATTGCTCTTAACAATGGCTAATGTCAAGGGAACATTACTTGATCATTAAAGCATTAAAAATACAGTGTACGGTTTGTAATTTTACCAAATGCACTTTTTAAAAAAAAAATTGCTGCTCTCAGGCTGGTCACATTCACCAGAAACATGACCAGAATTAGTCACCTCCGTGTAGAGGAAGGGTTTTCTTTATTGTCCATTTGGAATGGACTTTTTGTATCTGCTCTAAAGTATTGAGGCGCGTGAGTTGGAAGGAGGCATTAATGGCTGCCGCAAAGCTTCCCAGCATTGAGTAGCTAATCATGATGGTGGCAACTTTCCTGAGTTTTTAAAAATTACTAGTGGGAAAGTTCATCGCGTTTTGCTGAATTTTGTGAGTGTTTTCTAAATCAGACTGTTTCTCTTCCCTCACTTTTGTCTCAGGTGAAAATGGAAGTTGTGCTGTATTGCACCTTGAAAGAATATGAGGAAAAATGAATTTTTGGGTGCATCACAAAGTAGTAGTATCCATTGGTCTTTCACTCTTTTTTCCAAAGCAAGACCTGTTCCAGACAGTCAGTCTAATGTGATTTTATAAATGTAATGTATAATGCTACTTCTAGACATTCTTGAGTTTGTAGGCTCCTTCAACATAACTCAAAATGGTTGAGATAACAGAGATACAATAGAATAAGAATGTTTCTCTCTCCCCCCCCCCCACTGCCTTTTAAACCGATGTGTACCACAAAGCAATGAGTAAGACACAGCAATGCAGTTGCCTGGTACAGACACAGATAGTGACCTCTTTTGCTGAGCCATAGTCTATATTCATCCTCAGAGGTTATATCATGAGTAAGGCTAAGATTTTGTCAGGGGTATTTTTAGGAAAAGTCATGGGCAATAAAGAAAAATTCACAGAAGCCCGTGACCTGTCCCTAACTTTTACTCAAAATATCCAATGGGGAGCTGCGGAGGTCTCTGAAAATCACGGATGCCGTGACTTCCGCGACCTCCGTGACAAAATCGTAACCTTAGTCAATGAGTAGGGATATTGAGGGGCTATTCCCTATCCTTTTTTGAAAGTTGCCACAGGCTCTTCACTTTGCCCATGCAAAGTCACCAGAAGTGGTCAGATCTAGACTTCTCTTGTGTACAGAAGGATTCTGATTACTTAGCTGCCTTGTAGAGTCCTTTTGCTGCAAAAGAAAAAAGGAAGCAGGATGATAATTAAGGAAGAAAACCCAAGCCGAGGGTCTGACCCTGCAAATCTTTACTAGCCCAAGTAGATTTTACTTGGGTGAGTAGCCAAATTCAGTGGATACAACTGATCCGTTTGCAAGCAAACTAAAAAGAAGATTGAAGTGCGATAAGGGAACATTCTTGACCCAAATCAGCCTCAGAGAGGCTTTGACTTCACCACTAGTTTAATTTTATATTTAGCAAACAAAATTTTGCTCTTACAATGGATTTATAACAAATAACTGACTATCGAAGACTCACATTTGTCAGCCCTACAGGAGAATAGGGGCTAAAAACCCAGAACCAAATGCTGAATGCCTTAGTCACACCTTAGCAGAGTTCACTTACGTAAAATATTCATTGAAGTCAATGGGATTTTGCCTTAGTAACAACTGTAAGATTTAGTGGTTCCCTTGAATTTACTAAGAATGAGAGTATTCCAGCAGAGCCACTTCACAAAAGAGATAATGAAAAAACTGATTAAATAAGACGGGACCTCGGGGTCAGGAGAATCAGTGGCATGAAGAGGGTAGGAGGGTAAGTTTGCTGATGGTGAGACGGTAAAGCTGTAAGCAGAAACAAGACAATGAGAACCCGGTAAAGCAAGAGCTGCATTTCATTCTGTCTCCTTTTACAATGTGACTAACGTCTAGCACTTCTGTATTTGGTAGTGCCTTTTCTTCGGAGGATCTCAACGGGTTTCTTATGCACACATGAAGAATATCTGCACCCCTTTGAAGGTAAATATTACAGCCATTTTACAGATAGGAAAACTGAAGCACAAAGTGGTAGTAACTTTCTCATGGTCGCATTGGAAGCCACTGGTAGATCGCCCAAGAAGCTTGACTCCCGTTTCTGGATTATAATTACTAGACCACATCCCATGCAATGTTACATTCTTAGGTTGTGAGAATTCAGCCAATAGGCTGCATTGGCAATATTCAGATATTAATGTAGCAGATATTAATGTATTAATGTAATTAATGTACTGTATTAATGTAAATCAGATATTAATGTAGCAGATATTTCAGTGGGATCACCACCATGTGCATTTAGAATGATTAACTTTTATTGGCTGGAAAAGGAAATGCTGCAAGTCCACAGGGATAGAACATTTCTAATGCATTTTATGGCACTTAGTGAGCAATTCATCATTGCCATCCTGAGCAATCACAGCCATCCTGAGCACCTTTCGAAACGAGGAAATACTTCAGGTTCTGAATATGTCCCTTTATGGTGTTGAATGAATAGAAAATAAATAAGCATCATGAAATTGTGATGCGCTAAACAGAAAGTGTCCCAGGATTTATGATAAAATTGACTATTTGCCTGTCTTAGGGTTTTCTATAGCACCCGGGACCTTAGTATCTACACACTGTGTGCTAAAATACACATCCTAATGTTTGGAATCATTGTAACATGTATAATCATCATAGCATGTTTTAGGAATTACACTCAGAAGATTTTCACCATAGAATATCAAGTGACTAACGTCAGACAAAGACTGAAATTCACAGTACCAGGAGGGCAAGCTCTCAGATGATTTGGTCTCGTGTTTAATCTAAAATGTGTCACACTGCAATATACCATTTTGCCATGTCTCAGATATTTGGGATTCTTCCAGTTCCCATGTCTCTAGTTTTCTGTTTGTTGTATTTGAGCTGCCTTACTTGCAAAGGGAACAGAATGATAGTTGAATGCCATTAAAATGTCAAGCAAGAAGTTCTTTTAATTCAAAAATACTTGCTGTGTTGCTACTGATTGCACAATATAAAGGTTGACACAAGTAGCTATTGCACCAGTGCATATATTTTAGGATTAAATAAAGGTAGATGCTGTTTCTACATACTCTAAATGATAATGCGGACTAATAATTTTATTAGCATATTTGCTGGGCAAAGTCAAAATGTTGTTGTGCAGAAAAAGCCCTTCTCTGCTGTGGTATAAATGGGATATATGATGGTAGAGGGTGCAGTAAACTTTCTATTTTCATGGCTTAGGGATAATCATGTATTACCCATTCATTGACTGTTTCCACCACTTCCCATATCTCTGCCTATTGTGCAAACATGATTGATTTTTAGAGCCCACCAAGGGAATTAGAGCCTCCCACTGTAATTAGCAAGAGCTGGGTAACTAAACTCCCTAGTTGGCTTTAAAATCTTGGCCCTTTCTACACTAATGATCCAAAATGCTTTAATAATCTGATAATGATCTGCAATGTTTTAGATGATTACTGTAGAATACAGTAGCACTTTTTAAATAAAGAAGTATTTTGTACATTTCCCTGCAGACAAACAATAAAAATCTTGGGGCCAATCCTGCAGTCCTGACTTCTGTAAAACAAACCAAAAAAACCCCATTGAAATCCACAGTGTCTCTGTCTGTCTATCTAGATTTATATATGAATAAGGCTCCCTGGATTTATTCACACTGGACATCATGCTTTAAATTATTCTGCTTCTCCATGCCCCACATGTAGCTTACAAGGGATTTCCTATTTTAGGGAGACAAATAATAAACATTACTCACACTCACTGTTGGTTCTGCAGACTACTTGGGTGACTTTTTTTCTCTGTTAGTCTGGTCACTTTAACTCTGCTTCCATCTCAGCAACCGGACCTCTGAGGATCCTGTGTGTGTGGGTATGTCCCGCCTCCCTCTGTGCAGTCAACAAGACACTGAATTCTGTAAGAATTGAAAGTGATTTAAATACTCCTCTCAACTCTAGCCCTGAACTTCTACCTGTTGAGCCTTCTTAAAGGAATATCCTCCAAAAATGCAGGCAGGTCGGAATATCCCATGTGACTGACTGTTCAAGTCTCATTTTAGTTTTGCTGATGTGTTGTTTGTTTATTGACATTGTCGTTTACTTTTTGATTAAATGGTGCAATAGTACTCTGGTGGCAATGCAGTTATTATGGGACTATGTGATTACTCCAGGTGTGGGAGAGTGCATGTTTGTGACCAGCCCTCTCTTGACGCCCATGATCAGGGGAAAGAATCTTGGAGTGGTTTTTGAGCCAGACTTAAAGAAATTCCTAGGCCTCTCCTCTTGCTCGCTGCTTGCTGGATAGGCTCCCAAAGCGTGGACTTAACTGGGCCACCCACACAACAATGTCCAGCCACCTTCTTTCCCCCATAGGTGCAGGCTTTTCTGAGCCAGCTGCAGGAAAATGGCTTGCCTTCTTTCATCTGCCACTGGAGTTCCCAAATGGGGGCCCATGGAGCACATGCTGGTGGCCTGCAGAGAGCTGACTGACCACATGGTGTGTGTGGTTCCTCTCTCTCATTTCAAGCTGCTAAACTGGATTAAAATAAGCTTAAAAATACATTAAGAACATAAGAACGGCCATAGCTGGTCAGACCAAAGGTCCATCTAACCCAGTATCCTGTGTTCCGACAGTGGCCGATGCCTGGAGCTTCAGAGGGACTGAACAGAACAGGTAATCATCAGATGATCCATCCCCTGTCGCCCATTCCCAGCTTCTGGCAATAAGAAGCTAGGGATACTCCAAGCATGGGGTTGCATCCCTGACCATCTTGGCTAATAGGTCCATCAATGGCTATCTTTCCATCCCCCTTCCATGTTCAAAACCTGAGCACCTGAACTTTCCAAGATCTAACCAGTGCCCTTAAACCCAGAGAGGTCACTGGGGGACACTGCTATTTACTTCTCTCCATTCTGAAAACTGGCCATTTATTACTACCTTCTGTTTTCTGTCTTTTAACCCTTTACTGATCCATGAAAGGACCTTCCCTCTTACCCCATGAGTGCCTACCTTTCTTAAGAGCCTTTGGTGAGGGACCTTGTCAAAGGCTTTCTGAAAGTCCAAGTACACTATATCAAATGGATCACCCTTGTCCACATATTTATTGTTCCCCTCAGAGAGTTCTAACACATTGGTGAGACATGATTTCCCTTTACAAAAGCCATGTTGACTCTTTCCCAACAAATTGTGTTCATCTGTGTCTGAAAATTCTGTTCTTTACTATAGTTTCAACCAATTTGCCTGGTACAGAAATTAGGCTTACCAGCCTATAATTGCCAGGATCACCTTTGGAGCCTTTTTTAAAAGTACGTACGTACTTTCCTAATGTTAGTCACATGTAAGCAACTGCTGAAGTTCCCAGGGGCCTGTTAATTGATTAGCCATGGGAAGGCAAGTGGATTCCTCATCATGAATGGGATAGGATGTGTCCATGGATCAGTCTTTCCATAGTGGCCCATGCTATGAAAAAAGTCTGAGATTCCCTGATCTAAAGATCAGGTCCTAAAAGGCTCAATTGAAATCCTAGGTACAGAGATTCCCAAAGACTTCTATGGGAGCTGGATCAGCTCAATGGTACAGTGCTCTTTTATTCCAATTTTGGGAAGCAGCCAGTCCCCTCCTCCTGGTGGGCCTTGGTATTTGCAATGTCACACATCTTTACAACTCAGGCCCTTCTGGAGATGGGGGCGGTGCAGTCCTGAACTGATGCGCTGCTAGCTGTTCAATCAAATACATTTCCCGCTCTGCATCCAAATAACTTGCACCCTCACACCTCAGCCCTCGTGTACTGTGTGGAAGCTCATAGAGCTGAGATCTTCATGACTCACCTTTGGTGTCATGGTGCTGTCATTCAGCAATGAGGGGAGCTGGTGGCAGAGCAGCCTCAAAGAATAACAAGATGAGATGGAAATAGAGGGGAGCGAGACAGGGAAGAAGAGAAGGGGGGAATTAACCTGTGCCAGCAGGTTATTTTTTTCATGAAGACAAGTTACCAGCAGTTTATATGAAGTGCACTTGATGGAACTCATACTGCTTAGTCACCTTTGGTCATTTCCAGCCCCACTGCTCAGTGCTGAGAAAATTAGGAGATCTACATTTGCTAGGGATCAAGTTTTTCAGCTCTTCAGAAAACAATGTCTTTCAGTCTTTTCCAAGAAGACCCATGTAGATCGCCCTTCCAAATCAGCAAGGCTCTGCAGGGGTGCAAGGCTACCCACCCACATAGCCCTGATGGGGCCGGACCATGTAGGCAGGCAGAGATTGTCCTTACTTGCACTGTATACAGTAATGAGCACTTTGTGAGTGCTTAACAACTGAAAAGAAATAAACAAAAACTCTGCTGCCATCTTAACTATGGAGTCTTTACTGCTCCTCCCTGAGAGGGAGGGATTAGGCAAAGATCTCTTGTTAAGTAAGGTGCTATCAGAAACCCAACCAAATGGCAAACTAAAATGATAAAGTATCCCTTTGTGAGGGATCAATCATTAATTTGCTCTCGGTATGGACTAATTGTTTTTAAACCATGATTTCCTTTAAGCTGAAATGCAACCCTAAACTTTCACTATTCATTTCCAGAGAGCTATAAGCAGAAAGTTTCCCAGATGTAGCAGAGGAATTGTCACCACACAAGGGGAGCACTGTTTACTTTTTAAACAACATCTAGGCCATCTTGTTTGGTTTCAGTCTTACCAAAATCTGGGCTCATTATTTCTCTGTAGACATTTCCAATCAATCTCTTTTGGATGTCTATGTGCCACTGCCCTATGCTATCTTTCCTTCTCGTTGTTGTTGCCCCGAGGAATAGAGTTTTTAAGAGCATCTGTGACTGAATAGTTTGTAACTGGCACCAGTTTGGCATTTGAAGAGTGTGCAAAATGAATGCAATGCACACAGCGGGGGGTATGAAAGGGTTGTTGCTGGAAAACTAACCCAGAAACTGGCCCGGTGACTCTAAATGAGCTTGAATTACATGAGCATATTTACATGGCTTTAACTGACAAGGAAGCATCCTCCTGCCAAACTACAGGTTTCCAATCCATTCTGGTTTCTCAGACAACAAACCTTAGCTGTTACTTCTCAGTCCCAAGTATGGTGTATAACATAGCACCTAGTTCACCCATTAGAACCAAGGACATTATTTGGACCTGAGCTAAAGTCAGGCTAAAATGGTTTGATAATGAGTAGCTCTAAGGTAGAGATGGATTAAAACCAGGGCCAGTTATCCAGATCCCCTGCACTTAGATATGAGTCTCAGATCTCAACCGCCTCTGGTTTTAGTTTTGCAATACAAAACCTGACAGGTGAGGATTTTCAAAAGCCAAAACCACTCCTCAGTTTTTGCCCATCTCCAAGATAAATAAACAGCATTTCAGTCTGACGTTCATTCAGGCTTGCTACCTGTACTCATTCATCATGGCTAATGCGCCACATGGATGCTTCTGTGTTCCCCTTGCAGTCCCTACATATAGCCTTCGGTCGTTAATGTTTTGCGTGTAGTGTACGTATAAAAGAGACATGTTGCTCAATAAGAGTTACATAAATATCTTGGCTGTAAAATAGACATTTTATTCTCTGTTTAGCAAACAATCCAACTAAATGTGCAGTCTGTAGTTCTTCTGCACTTTATATAATGGGCAGTTAAATGAAATGCATCCTGTTGCGGATGGGAATAAGCTAAGAGTTGAGTTGTGCGATCTGCAATTTATAGCGATGTCTCTCTTGTAAGTCAGCTACTGAGTTTGTGAATACCCTGATTTGGAAGATAGGGAATCCTGCCCTATTTCCCTTGAGACTTCAGCAACTGGTACTTCATTGTGGGTAGCTGGCAGATGTAATTGGGAGAGCAACCTTTTCCATTGGGTCCCTGCAAAAACAGAGGAAAAAATATTAGCTATCGTCTCTGGCTAATATTTTCAGAAAAGATTTTGGGTGCTTCTATCTGTGGGTGCCCAAGCTGAGAGACCCTTTAAAAAGCACTTGTACAAGAGCTGGGTATTATCATTAATAATGGGGCCTGATTTTTCAGAAAGTGCTAAGCACCCACCCTCTAAAACTCAGGCCCTTTTAAGTTATTGCAAGATGGGCACCCAAAATCAATGAGAACTTTTGAAATTCTTGGCCTCTGTTCATATTTTTTTGGACTCTCAAACTGTAAAATGTGATCATTGCTTTTGCTCCTGATTGCTTCCCCCCCGAAGCCCTAGATTTTAAGCAAATAAATTCTCTCTTATATATTAGAAACCTAAAAACATTAGGTTGAATAAAAATCCCTTGTAAAAAAATACTATATCATTCTAAAATAAGGGCCCACAAACTACTGTAATTTGTACATTTTTGTTCAGGTTTATGTTACCATCTGCAGTATTTTCTAGATTTCCGACCTTATGACTGACATTTTCCAAAGCCATTTTCAAAGGATTTGGATGGCTAATTCCCACTGAAAGTCATAAGAATTATGTATCCAGACTCCCTAAACAGCTTTGAAAATCTTGGCATACATCAATAGAAGATCTGCTACCTACTTCTGTTGAAGTCAGTGGAAGTTTTGCTATTGGCTTCATTGGAAGTGCAAACATGAACAGGCCTCTATTGTTTGCCTGAAATCTATGGTTGGGTCAGTCTAATGAAATTTTGCACTCTCTCTGGGCCAAATTTTCTGCTGGTTTAAATGGTACAACTCTTTTGGCGTTTCACCCATTTACACTAGTATGGAATTGGGCCCTATATATTTTCACAAAATGTCATCAAATCACTATAACTTTCTTCCTGTTTTGACCATTCCTCAGTGGAGAAGAGTAAATTTTACTGATATCAAATGCCACAAAATGGGAATCTCTTAAGGTTTTTCAATTGTCTCAGCTAACATTCTGAGAGAACCCCACTGTTTGTTACCTTGTTAGAAAAACTTAGAGATTTCATCTGGGCCACCCGGATCTTTCAACAGTCGTGAAGAATGTTCTGCGCACACGGAACAGAAGAGTTGGAATGATTGCAACATAATGAACAAAAAAGGTTTCTGTGTAGCCCTGTGACAGGTCATGAGCAATCAAATATTTTTAATTGACTGCAAACAGGAAAAGAGGGAACTCATTGGCTTTGAGTAAGCAATCCAACAATACATTTATAATCTTAACAAGCAGCCTGATCCAAAGCCTGTTAAAGTCAATGGCTTAAAGCCATATAATTAGGCAAAGAAATGAGGAAGTCTTTTTTGTTCTATTCAGGATACAAAATTACATTCCTTGACCAGCACTCTACCTGCTGTATGTAGACATCTACTGACTATTCTGTATGAGTACAAATATAGGATATTCAATTAAGGTCTAATCCGGCAAACCCTCAGCATGGAACTCCCGTTACTCCTATACTTCCAGGAGAATTTTACCCTTAGATACATTTCTTGTCTATAAACTGGGGAAAACACCCACAATATAGTATGGGACACCCCATACCCAGTGCTACAGAAAATCCTAAAATAGCTAGACAGATACTAAGGTTGGGGGAAAGAGTTCAAGTGATTTCATTTAGCTCCCACTGAAATTAATGGGATTTGAGTGCCTGTAGGGTCCTTAAAAAAAAAAAAAATCTCAGCCTAACCGGTAAACGTGGGGATAAATTAAAATATATCAATAATTAGAAGTGGAATCAGGCAAATATGATCAGGCAAAAAGTAGAATAAATTCCAAGATACTCAAGGTGGTAAAAAATGTTAAGCGTTTGATATTTCAATAAAAACTTTTGCAAGAAAAAATTTGTTTAGGTTTTTTTTTCTCCAACTCACTTATGGAGTGGTCCACATTTAAAAAAACCCTGAAATTTCAATGAAAAATTTCCTGAAAAGTTTTGTGGGTGGGTTTGTGGTCTTGTGTTTGTGTACACGTGCACATGAGTGCGTGTATGTGACAATGTTTCTGCATTTTTTTGACCAGCTCTCCCTGACTCTCACTGACTGTGCCTTTTGCACAGACTTTAGCTTTGTTTTTAACTGTCCTCTAACCAGGGAGATGATATTTGAGCACAGAATCCAGAATATGTGTCTACCTTTGTCATGGCCCCACTCAGGTTCACATTGCTTTGCTGGATCCATGTTTTCCTCCATCATTTGCTCTTCAGTCAAGGTTACTTTTGCTTCAAGGTTTCTCACAGAACTTCTGTTCATCTCTAAAAAGAGATACAAAGATGCCTGTTGACTTCAATAGACATATGTTCAGGCCTATAGTTTCTTGTTGTTGTGTTCCTTGTGACTGAATAAGATATAGCTGCCAGACACTGCATTCATTAAAGTTCTCTTTCCGTTTCTAAATTCATCTCTTATAAGACAATATATTCTTCAGTGAGATTTAACAGCATTTTCGTGTCCTGGTGAAGGATATCAACACAGAACATCTGCAGGTAATGATTATTCTAGTAAATCTTTGCACGATTGAGAAAGGAGCTGCTATGCTATGGGTTTGTATCAAAGAGCAAACAGTGTGCCCCTTCTCCTGCACCATTAAATGTCTTTAATGGGAGCTTTTGTCATTGACTCCTATAAGTGAAGGATCGAGCCCTTTATACTCCTAATTTTCCAAATGACAATGGAACAATAAAGCTGTGATGTTTGTTCCCTGCATGAAGAGCAGGCTTTGCTTTCCGTTTTGAATGATCTTTACTTTAGATTAAAAGCAAGAAAGAACAAAAGTGAAGTCTCCTTGGGAGAGTTCACTGTGTATGTGTCTGCTGTGACAGGCTCCATTGAGCTGACTACAAAATGCCTGTTTCTGCAGAGGGCAGTTTTGAGAGATTTAGAAGTGTTGCACACAGAAAACCAAGGCACATGGCTAAACACAACACAAAAACCATCAGCTGAAGGTTGCTGCTCTGACTTACCCTTCTTCTTGTGAAGCTTGACTTTAATAAATATAAGAATAATAATAGCAACAAGAAGCAGCAGCACAATGAGGGCTGGTATCACAACTGGAAGCAGTTGCAGTTCACTTGTTGATGAGCTGGAAAGATAAAGTACCAGGATTCAATGTGATTTAGTGACAGGGATTGTGCGCATTAAGGTGCCTTAACATTGGCTGGGTTTGCATGTAGCACAGCTGCTTGCTGCAGGCTGAAACGTGAACCAGAAAAGTGGTAAACACTCAACCCGAATTGAAGGAGAACAGTCAACAAGGCCAAGTGGCAAATAAGCCATTAGATCTGGAGTTCGATTCTGAGCAAGTCCTATCTGTAGCTACTCATGGCTGTGCCCCACTCAGTGGAATTTATAGTGCTGGCTGAATTACATCCTGCAGAATGCAATCTCACTGCTCCTGTTTTACAAGTTCCCAGGTTTGGTTACAGCTCTCTCTTTATAGGTTCTTACACAGTTCCCATCACCATGGTATCAGACAGCCCCTGACTACTGTCTCTGTGCAAAATCTATAGAGGTACAGTCAGACTGGAAATCTCAAGAGCTCCATATGCACAGAGTAAATTACGTTTGCTACTAAATAGAAATCTGGGACTTCAATCCATCAGAATGACATCTTGCCTATAGATTATAATGGACTACCCCCAATCACACAGGGAGTATGGGAATGGAAAGAGTGTTCTTTTGGAAGATGGTGCTGCTTGTATTCAGCTCTAGGGGAAGCAGGAGCTGTGGTGAGAGGCTCTGTCTGTGTTACATTTTATGGGATTTATTATACAATGTGGTCTTGCCTCAATCCTTTTGGGTACTGCGCATGTAATGCTACTATATATTTTCTCCCTGGTGAATCCCCAAAGCTCCTTACAAACAGGTAAACAAACTACAGGAGGGAAATCCATTCACCCACCACCGAAATGTAACAGCTGCTCACAGCAACATTACATATACAGTTTGGGACAGGAAGTGAAGCAAAATATTTGCACCCAGTTAAAATTATTGGGAGGATATAAGGAAGCAGAAACTTAGCCTGGGCACTGGTCTTAGCAACTGCAGAAAAGTGACATGGAATCATTGCTGACCACAGTGGCACCGCCTCCAAAACCAGTGCTTGCCACAACACAGCCTCCTCCAGCACCCCAGTGGGGTATTGATTGGCTACTCACTCAAAGGGAGGCGTGGCACCTACTGAATCACCCACATCACTTCCTGCAGCACTGAAGTTTCCCTGCAGATTTCCTCTCCCAGTACTAATCACAGGAACATAAGAATGGCCAGACTGGATCTGACCTGTGGTCCATCCGATCCACTGTCCTGTCTCTGGTCCTCTGCAGATGTTTCAGAGGAAGATGCAAGAACCTTGCAGTCGGAGGACATGGGATAATCTGCCTCCCATATTAGGTCTCCTCTTAATCCATTATAGAGATTGGCTTAGGCCCTCAAGTATGAGATTTTTATCTCTCTTTTAAAATTGGTTCACATTAATTATATTATATTATCTGTATAAATGTCCAATCCCTTTTTTACATCTTGCTAACTTATTTGGCCTTAACAACATCCTGTGGTGAGACATGCCACAGTCTAATTACTTTTTCACACAATGTGTGTTTCCTTTTATCAATTTTGAATTTGCCACCTTTTAGTTTCATTGAAGGTCCCCTGGTTCTTGTGTTCAGGGAGAATAGAAGCTCTCCCCATCAACCTCCTCTGACCATTTGTGATTTTATAGACTTTTATCATATCCCTTATAAGTCATTTCTTTTCCAGTCCAGCCCTGCTTAGTTTCTTATCCCATCAGATCTCCTAGCACAAAGTGGAATTGCTGCAGGATCAAATATTTTTCTATTTTCTTCATATAAAGTATTTTAAATGAAGTGAATCCAAAGAATCTGAATAGACTTGGTGTAAGTTGACATTGTCAATGGTAATTAGGGTAAGAAACATGTTCGTGACCTTACCTTTCATAAACTGCATTGCTAAAGGTTACAAATCTGTCTTCAGGGGTTGTTTTTTCCA